>NC_057735.1:51757871-51761452 GCF_004010195.1 Chiloscyllium plagiosum
CCGGACAGGGGGCAGCCTTGACGTACTCCTCTCCTGAAGCGAAGGGGCGCCGTCAGGGACCCGTTAACTTTAACCAGACACTCTGCGGCGGCGTACAAAAGTCGGATCCGGGCGACGAACTGCGCCCCGAACCCGAATGCCCGCAGAGTCCCGAGCAGGTACTCGTGATCGACCCTGTCGAACGCCTTCTCCTGGTCGAGAGACAGGAAGGCGCTCGGCAGACCAGCCCGTCGACAGAAATGGATCAGGTCCCGGACCAGGTGGACGTTATCGTGTATCCTCCGGCCCGGGACCGTGTAGGACTGGTCCGGGTGGATCATGTGGGCCAGCACGGAGGCCAGGCGAGAAGACAACACCCTGGCGAAGATTTTGTAATCCGTGCTGAGGAGGGAGACCGGACGCCAGTTCTTTAGGGAACGAAGGTCCCCCTTCTTTGGCAGCAGGACGATGACCGCCCTGCGCCAAGAAAGGGGCAGCTGCCCGGCATTTAGACACTCCCCCAGGACCTGTGCGTAGTCGCTCCCCAGGACGTCCCAGAACGCCCTGAAGAACTCCACATTCAGCCCCGGGGTTTTGCCCCTCGAGAGCCGGTCGAGGGCGCCGGTCAGCTCCTCCAAAGTGACGGGAGCGTCGAGCCTTCCAGCGTCCTCCGGGCTGAACTGCGGCAGGTCCTCCCACAGAACTCTGCGAGCATCCTCGCTGGACGGATCCGGAGAGAACAGAGCTGTGTAATAGTTTCGGACGTGGGCCCTGATGCCCTCTGGATCCGAGACGAGGGACCCGTCGTCGGCCAGCAGCACAAGGAGCTGCTGACAGGTACCATGCCTCTTTTCCAGCAAGTAAAAAGTGCACTTTATTGCAATTGGCTTACGCTTCCCATTGGTGTTCACTTAGAGACTCATTGATTTTCCATCATGACACTGGGACATACCTGAGGAGCACTCTGGTTAGGTACACACATTAGAGATGCCATCCTGAGTGCAGCCAGGCTACAGTGACTTTGGTGAAGTTGCACACTGCCATTCTCTGAGAATGTCCCTGATTTTCTTGCTCCATTTAGAGACACATGGGAAGGCTCAGTTGGAATTTCTTCCGAGGATAATGCAAAATTAGCTATTCAGACACTTGCCAACTGTCGCCTGCCTCATCATGGATATTGCAGATGCTGGAGAATGGACTCAAAATTCGAGTGGTGCTGGTAAAGTTCAGCAGGTCAGGCAGTATCCAAAGAACAGGAAAATCAGAAGCACAGCAGGTTAGGCAGCTTTTGAAGAGCAGGAAAGTTGTAAACGCACAGCAGGTCAGGCAGCATCCGAGGAGTAGGAAAATCTCTTGAATCTAATCTCCAGCATCTGCAGTACCCAATTCTACCTGGTTGATTTTAACCTCATTGTGAATCCTCTTCCAATAATGCTGACCTTGAAGTTCTCCTCCTCTCTTGACAAGGATCTGAGTCCCTCTTTTCATCTGCAACACCTCCCCATTCCCAGGTCACCTACTCTGCCCTGACACTCTTCAGATTTTCCTGCTTCTCAGATACTGCCTGACCTGCTGTGCTTTTCCAGCACCACTCTAATCTTGTCTCCTACCTCACTTGGAAAAATCTGTGGATAGACAGGGCCTGTTTGCAATACAGTTGATAAGGAAGCATATCCATTATAAGAAATTGTTCCTCCTCGTTCCTCGGGTCTGCCCAGCATTGAAGTGATTTGTCAATATTGGTCATGTTGTCAGTATGGGCACTGGGAGTGGAACTACCATGTGGGCCTCTTCACACCATGGTATGCCCACATGTACCATTTTAATTCACAATGCTAACACCAGCCCTTTGACATGTTTTCCCTCTTCCCCTTAGTGCTGCAGTGGGGGTTCGGTGGGGAGTTCCAACAGGCCACCTTGACACCCCTCTCCCGGTCCACATCTGAAAATCCCATGATGACAGTGGAAATGGGAAGGCGTTCCAGATCAGTTTTGTTGGATTCAAGGACCACTCATTCATCTGCACCTCCCTTTGTGAATTTACCCCTTAATTCCAACTCAGTTCACACTGTCAGTGCCTCTGGTATTACTTCGGTTGAAAACCCCTGTCTGATACTCTCCTTATTACTGTTGGACCTGTTACGGTTCCAGATTCAGCCATTATTTCACCTTGCCTGCCTGGTCACTCTGCTAGTTTGCGAGACTCTGTGTAAACTTAATGCCTCTCATTCTTGTTCCCCTGAAGGGCATGTTTTAGAGATGCTTGAATCACGCTACACTATTTAGATTGGACTCCCTACAGTGTGGAAACAGGCCCTTTGGTCCAACAAGTCCACACCGACCCTCTGAAGAGTAATCGACTCGGTCCCATTTCCCTCTGACTAATGCACCTAACTCGACGGGCAATTTAGCACAGCCCATTCACCTGAACTGCACAGCTTTGCAATGTGGGAGGAAACCAGAGCAACCGGAGAAAGCCCACGCAGACACAGGGAGAATGTGCAAACTCCACACAGACATTCGCCTGAGATCGGAATCGATCAAGAGATCCTGGTGCTGTGAGACAGCAGCGCTAACCACTCAGTCACCGTACCGTCCCATCTTTTAAGCCCCGCGTTCCTGGTGATTCACCTTCCCTACATTAATGCGGTGCTTGGTCCAGACTGTTTGTGCCTGCGTTTACACCTAGTGCTACCTTTGCTCTGCTAAACCTCTTGAATGCTCTTTCCTTTGATCGTCCATGGCTTTTAGATTAGATTAGATTACTTACAGTGTGGAAACAGGCCCTTCGGCCCAACAAGTCCACACCGCCCCGCCGAAGCGCAACCCACCCATACCCCTACATTTATCCCTTACCTAACACTACGGACAATTTAGCATGGCCAATTCACCTGACCTGCACATCTTTGGACTGTGGGAGGAAACCGGAGCACCTGGAGGAAACCCACGCAGACATGGGGAGAACGTGCAAACTCCACACAGTCAGTCGCCTGAGGCGGGAATTGAACCTAGGTCTCTGGCGCTGTGAGGCAGCAGTGCTAACCACTGTGCCACCGTGCTGTCCAAGATGATTTACCTCCCGCGCTGTGGGCCCTCCATCCTAATCATGCGGGTTTAGACTTTTCTGCTCCTGCACACATTTACTTTAAATCCTGGAGCTCAATTACCATTGGTCTGGCAGTATCCGCTTACACCCATTGCTACTGAAGGCCTTGGACCTTTTATTGCTTCTTTTGGTTCAGATATCCTTATTCCCACACGAAGCCCACGTAGTACCCCTATTCTGCCTGCAGCAAAACCTGGTAAGCCTGACACATGGAGATGTGTTCAGGATTTACAGGCCAGTAATGTTGTTGTTGTTCTTTGTTAACTCATATTCCCTGACACAAATGCTATTCTCACTTCTGTCCCTGCTTCAGCTCCTTGTTTTTCCATGGTTGACACTCCCTCCCCTGAACACTCCCCACCTTCACGCTCAGTCCCACTCCCCGACTGTCATGTTCTTGCCCCTGCTCACTCCCCTACCATCACTCTCATTCCCCCGCACACTTGCCCAGCGACACTTTCAGTCCCCTGCACACTCCCCAATTGTCACGCTCACT
>NC_057735.1:51762215-51799171 GCF_004010195.1 Chiloscyllium plagiosum
CTGCTTCACACAGTCTCCATCATCACACAACCCTCTCTACGCAATCCTGCACCGTCATGCTCACTCCCCGTACACTACCCCAGTTTCACTCACTCCCCTGCACACTCACCAACCATCACATCCATCCCCCTTCACACACTCCCGCAATCGCACTCACCTTCCCCACACAAGCTCCCACGCACTCACCTTCCCCACACAAGCCCCCACTGTTACATTCACTCCCGCACACACTCCCCCATCATCACACTCACTTCCCCACACACTCCCCCATTGTCACATCCCGGTCCTGAGGGCCAGGACTTGAGCTGCGTCTGTTACTCTCCACCTCAGATTTTTCCAAACAAAGACAAACATCTCTGCCTCGTGGCACTTTTTATTGAACTGTTTTATTCTTTAAAAATACACTGCACATCTAGTGAGTAGTATGGTAACATTTATCACTGCCCCTGTGTGTGAGAAACATTGAAATGTGCTCCTAAAACCCTCTGTGGGATGATGTTGGGCAAACGAACACGACCCTCAATCTGTTACTATAGTGACAGGTGCATTCATTGCAGAAACATTGACCTGAAATGACAATATCCGGGATAGATTGGTTAATGAGTGAATTTGATTGATTGATTAATTTGGGTAAAGGAATATTTCAGCACGTTCTTCATCTGCTGTCTGAACTTAGTCTGGGTCACGGCATAAATTGCGGTGTTTGTGCAGCAACTGAGGAGCTGCAACATGTAACCCAATTCCCGCACAAACCAATGCAAATACACAGCCCGATGTCCAATATGATACATACGGAACCATATAGAATACACCATTAATGTTGACCATAGCACAATGAAATTGGCTGAGATCACAAATAGTAAAATGATGTTTTTTTTTCGATTTTGCATTTCTGTGTCACACTGCCCATCCCTATTGGTGTGAGCCTGGAGTCTCCTGCGGGCTCTGCTGGTCACTAAAATGTATCTGACAGTGAAAACATTGAGCAGCAAAATCAGGAAAAATGGGAGAGCCGGGTTTAGAATGTTGTGGAGGAACTCGATTGTGACCCAGACATGAGAGTAACGAACAGCATCTGTTACCTCACAAAACCAGGGGTAATTCCCAAGCGCATACTGAGCTGTGAGCATAAAATACCAGAAAATGTTCTTTAAACAGCTCAGCACAGTCACTGTTCCCAGAACCACAACAACCGTTTTCTCACTGCAATATTTACTTTTCATCTTCTGGCAACAAATGGCCACAAATCGATCAAAGGTGAATGTGACGGTGAACCAGACAGAACAATCAGTGGCTACATAAAGCAGGACAGCGTGGATATTACATATGTGGATGGCCCAAAGGAAATCAAACTGTTCCTTATAAACAATGGGAATGTGTCTCAACATCAGGTCGAGGATAATGACCAGTAGATCGGCCACTGCCATGGCCCCCAGGTAACGTCTGACACATGGAGACAATCCACAATCTTTATAAAGCAGGACGTAGATCGTCACTACGTTAACTGTGAAGAATGGAAACAAACAATTTATACATCAGCCTGGAGTCAAAGTTACCATTTTGGTTGAAGACCGAGTGAGATTTTCAAATGTGTCACTGTATTCAGAGATGTATTGAAATAATTGAAGCTGATATAACAATTGGTGAAGTCTGAATTACTTACAAAAATATTACATAAAACACCTCAAGCATCCATCCCCAAACACACGGGCACACATCCATAGGAACAGCTAGTTTCTAGAACATTCCTACACAGTCAATCGCTCAAGAGCAGACACAGGTCACTTCTTTATAGTTTCAAATATGTAGGGTGAAACATTTGTTGTCCTGAATGATTCTCTCTCAGTTCCTTGAATGCAAATGGAAGTTGGACATTTCTGTCTTTTAGCCTAAATTGCAAGTGATCCTCGGTTATTTAGAAATGTATATGCAGGCAGAACGGCTTCACTCCTTTACCTGCCTGAGGAGACTTCGAAAAAGTATCTCTTTCTCCCTGGAATTGGATCTCTTCCCTCGGAATCTTATGTTTTGTTCAAATTGCTGACATCCGGCCATTCTCATGTAATGTCAGTTTAGATTATTCCGGGGAATGTCAGTTATGGAATCTTCCATGGAAAGGCAGTTATAGAATGTTCCAGGGAATGTTGGTTGCAAAATGTTCTAGAAAATCTCAGTTACCGAACGTCGGGTTTAGAATGTTCTTGCAAATGTCATTTATAGAATGTTCCTGGGAATGTTGGTTGCAAAATGTTCTGGATAATGTTAGTAAAAGGATGTTCTGGGGAATGTCAGTTATGGAAAGTTCCGAGGAATATTGGTTGTAGAACGTTCCAGACAACGCCGGTTATGGAATGATCGGAGAATGTTGGTTATAGAGTGTTCTGGGGAGATTACAGGATTCAGAAATACAGTGCTAAAGGGATGATTCCCTCTGACCCATTCAGACATTGGAAGTATTGGAAGTATGGTCTGCTTCCTGATATTCCTCATCGCTCTCAGTGCACATGGGGTGTTTTGATGTGTTTGGTTGTCGTTGGAGCGTGATGAGGGATGTTGTGTGCCATGCAGCGAGGAGATGGCCTTTATCCGAGAGGCAATCCTTTCAGTCAATGTGAAGACTCGAAGATTATGTGATAAGCAGTCAGCCAATGAATGAAGAGGCTGTGAGTGCTGCCAGGACAGTGGGTATTCACCAACATGTTGTACTGTGAATATGCGGCACGTTGGCTCAGTGGTTAGCACTGCTGTCTCACAGCACCAGGTACTCTTGTTCAATTCCAGCCTGGAGTGACTGTCTGTCTGTGTGGAGCTTGCACATTCTTCCCGTGTCTGTATGAGTTTCCTCCCACGGTCACAAAGATGTGCGATATAGGTAGATTGGCCAAGCTAAATTGACCATAATGTTTAGGGATGTGTAGGTTAGGTGCAATAGTCAGGGTTAAATGTAGGGTAAGGGGAATGGATCTGGGTGGGTTACTCTTCGGAGGGCCAGTCTGGACTTGATGGGGCTGAAGGTCCTGTTTCTACACTTCGGAATTCGATGAATACTCACACTGCATCATTAGTAGAGTGAGAGTTGTTAAGGTCTATCGATATAAATGAGAACATAAAGGTATGACCAGAGCACATGAGGTTGTTAATTGTACTATATTCTCAATCCACCTCACTGAACCAACCCAGACATCTAAAAGATAAGCTGTCTGATCAGCACGGAGCACTGTGCGAACCAGGCTGGTGTACTTCTCAGTATAACACGACAATCTATCCAGAGAGCAAAATTTATGCAGACTACTCTAATGCATTGATCCATAAACCTGGACTCTGTTGATGTCCTGCAGAGGGAGTTGTGCAGGGAACACCAATATATTGAGATGTAAGCCCAGGGCAGTTACCCTCCCAGCATGTGGAGCTGTATATACCACCCCGTCTTGCTAACTGGGAGATAGTGAGAACTACAGATGCAGGAGAGTCAGCGTAGATAAAGCGTGGAGCTGGAGAAAAAAACACAGCCTGTCAAGCAACATCAAAGGAGAAAGTGAGTCGAAGTTTCAGGTTGGAAGATTTCAGCAGGACGGGAAGGGGAAGGGAGCTACCAAATTAACAGGTGGATGGGGTGGGACTGGGGGGAGACATAAATGGGATAGCAATAAGTGAATGCAGGTAGGAAATGACTGTGATTGGTCAATGGGAAGGGTGAAGTCGATCGATTGGAAGGAAGGTGGACAGGTAGGAGATAGGTGGTTAAGGAGGTAGGGTGGAGAGGCAATGCTGTACCTGCGATGAGGTGGGGAGTAGGGAAATTAAGAAGCTGGTGATTATTATATGTTAAGGTGGTATGGTTGTAAGTTCCCGAGGTGGAAGATGAGGTGTTCTTCCTCCACTTTCCTTGTGGCTTTATGTTGACGGTTTGGGAGGCCCAGGGTGGGTATGTTGTCGGGATATGGGAGGGAGCGTTGCAATGGGCAACCACCGGAAAGTGGGTTAATTGGACTGTACGGACAATAAATATTCCCTAAACTGGTTCCCGATATTGCACTCAGTCTCCACGATATAGTGGAGACCTCATCAGGAGCAACAGGAGCAACATCAGGAGGAAATGTACATGAATTTCTGCTGCATTTGGAATGAGTCTCTGGGCCCTTGGATGGAGATGAGGGGAAGATTTTACACCCTGTGTGGAGGGAGGTGAAAGTTCCAGGTGTGGACAAGGGATTGGGGAATTGTGGACCTAACGAGGGAGTCGCAGAGTGAATAGCTCCTACGGAATGCAGAGGGGCAGGGAGGAATCTGATTGCAGATGGTGGAAGTGGCAGCAGATGATGCATTGTATTTGGAGATGAGTGCGGTGGAATATGTGGAGTGGGGGATTCTATCCAAGTGTAGTTGGGGAGATTTTGTTTGAGGGCAAATCTGCAGGAAATGGAGGAGATGCGGCTGAGGGTGTTGTAGATCATGCTGGTGGGAAAATTGCAGTTATTGAAGTAGGAGAATATCTGGGATGTCCTGGAGTGGAATTGCTCTTCCTAGGAGCAGATATGCTGGATGAATTGGAAGTATGGGATTGCATTTTTGCAGAAGGGGATTCGGGATGATGTGGAATCTAAGTAGATATGGGTGATGGTACGTATCTAATGCATGTCCGTGGTAAGTCGCTTGCTGGAGATGGAAACAGAGAGATCCTGGAAGAGGAGGGAGATGTCAGAGATGGTCCAGGTGAACTTGAGGTCAGAATGGAAGGTGTTGTAGTAGTTAATGAAGTATTCGAGCTCCTTGTGGGAACATGAGGCAGTGCTGATGCAGTCGTCAATGTAGCAGAGGAAAAGGTGGGAGATAGTGCAGGGAAAACTGCGGAAGAGGGACTGCAAAGAGGTAGGAATCAATTGAATCCATGCAGGTATCCATAATCACCCCTCTGATTTGCAGGTAAGTGGGAGGATTGAAAAGAAAAGTTGTTATGGGTGAGGACAAGTTCTCCCAGGTGGGTGTCAGTTGAGGGGGACTGTGTGGGTCTGTGAGTGAGGACAAGATGGAGGGCCTTGAGGTCCTCCTAATGAGTGCTACAGATGTTGAGAGACTGGAACTCCATGATGAAGATGAGGTAGTGGAAGCCAGGAAATTGAAAGTTGTGGAGAAGATGAATGGTGCAGATCAGTGTTTCTCAACGGGAGCGGAACCGCTCCCTGAGGGGCGTTTGTCTTCCTTCAGTGGGCGTTGAAGTCAAAGGGGGTGGCAAGAGGGCACTGTATGACTTTGTAGAGAGCTAATCAGTCACTTGGAAGACTGCTGTGTCCTTGAATGACATTGCTGTCTGCCGATTGATAGTCGCATAACACGAATGATAATATTTACCTTTTTTTGTTGCATATAAGACATATTTCACAAAAGTTTTCCATTTTCAGCAATGCAGTTGTATGTGCAAAAACAGACTTTGGTGATTTGGGGGTCTTGAATGATTTCAAGGATAAGAAGGGGGCGTTGAATACAGAAAGGTTGAGAAAGACTGGTGTAGATGTCCTGAATATAGGTGGAGAGTGCCTGGACCAACAAGAGGACAGGACAGAGCCGAGATAAAAAGAGATGGGCTCATTGGGGCAGGAGTAGGCAGTAATAATCAGTCAGCTGGAGAGTTGGTTATTGAACTTTGGAGAGAAGATCAAAATGGGTAGTGCACAGTTGGGGAACGATAAGGTTGGATGCTGTGAATGGGAGGCGATGAGATTGTGGGTGGTCTTGGCGATGATGATCTGGTCATAATCTGGTCCACCTCATCTGTAAATACTTCTAGTGATCTAGCCTCCACAGCTCTCTTGGTTAGGGAATTCCAGCCAATCACTACTTTCTGAGAGAATACATTTCTTTGCATGTCAGTTTTAAATCAATTTCCATTATTCTGTATCGATGCCCCCGAGTTCAAGACTGCACCAAGGAGTGGGAATATATTCTCATCATATACCTTGTCAAGCCCCCTTTGTACCTTGCATTTTTCGGTATTGTTATTATGCATTTCAATGACAGTCAACAAACGCCGAACCATTTTAAATATTCTTAAAGTCAACACTTTCATTACAGGAATCAGCCGAATGAACCAACCTAGTTGCTGCATCAGCATTTTAACTTTATGTTTTAGATGCAGGAACACCCATAAGACAAAGGAGCTGAAATAAGGCCATTCATCCCATCAAGTCTGCTCTGCCATTCAATTACGGCTGATATGTTTCTCAACCCCATTCTCCTGCTTTCGCCCTCTCACCCTTGATCCGCTTGATACTCAGAAACCTATCTATCTCAGTCTTATATAGACCTAATGACCTTCCCTCCACAGCCTTATATGGAAATGGTTTCAATCCTTTTGTATTGCACTTTACTTGTGGAATCCTCTACATTAAATGATTGCCCGCTGATCAGCTGAGAGTAATTCCCAGTTTATCTGTACCTGTCATTTCCGTTGGTGATACCACATACCAGTTGGAAGCCTCCAACATGACCTCCTTTTCCCCCAACAAGAAATCCATCTAACTATGGTAGACATGTCCTTCAGCTATGACTCACCCATCGCCCTTGCTTCTGCCCTCCCTCCTTCCCTTCCTTTCCTGCAGAATGACAGAAATCCTCTAGACTTCAGTTTCTACTGCAATCGAGTCCACATTCAAAGGATCATCCTCGACTACTTCCATCATCTCCAGCAGGACAGTGCAATCAAACATTTCTTCCCTTTCACTGTCATAATTTCACAGGAACCATTCCCTCTGACACCCTTCACCTCGAACACTTCGCCGCACCCGTATTACACTTTCCCAATTGAAGAAGCTGCAACACTTGCCCATTCACCTCTTCCCTCCTCACTGTCCAAGGCCCCAGACACACCTTCCAGGTGAAGCAGCATTTCACTTCTACTCTTTGAATCCAGTCTCCTGTCATTGCTGCTCACAATGCAGTCTCCTTTACATTGTGAGGCCAAACAAAGGCTGTTTTGAGGAACGCTTCCACACTGTCTGTATGAATAACCCTGACCTTCTCACTGTTTCCCATTTCAATAGCCTACCTTGTTCACATGCTAACGTTTCAGTCCAGGGCCACTGCAATGTTCCAAATGAAGCACAGCAGTGCTCAAGTAAATCTTCATTTTACATTTTGTTACTTTACAGCCTGTAGGCGTTAATATTCATTTCCATAAATTCTCCAATTTCCCTCATGATTGCCCATTGACCTTGTCTTATTTGTGTCTAGTTCGTCTTGTTTAAGCACTCAGTGAGAACCAATTTCCTCCATTCTCACCTTTAATTTACATCCATTCTACATCTGTTTCTGTGGGAGAGTTTGACAAAAATTGACACAAAACTTTGTGGAAGCCATTTTTGTGACAAAGCAATATTTGCAGTAAAGTGTAGCCTGCTAGTGTAGTGCTGTCTGACCCCGGCTGAGGAATTCTGTTTTGATAGCCTGCCCTTGCTGCTGCAGGCTGTCTCCGCTCCTCAGTGCCATTAGATCGCTCTGATAGAATGATGTATTGTTTCTCTGTCCCTTGTCGGTTGTTCTAGTCTAGCTGAACCTGCAGTATTAGGTAATAGCCAGTGTTGTAGACATTAAGAAATGAAGGTCTGGACAATGTATGTGAACATTATGACTTCCTCTAGATTGTGTAATTAATGGGTAGTCAGCTTGTATTTTACTGTAGAAATTGTAACCTTCTGAATTTCAATGGAATATGTCGGACTTTGTTCTGAATGAAGAGGTATTCCCCATTACCATGAATAAAGCTCATTGATTACTCAAGGTTTCCTCTCCTGAGTAATTTTGTTTTAAATGATTCAGCACAAGATTTACTTTTACCCAACAGTTTCTCTTTCACCACAATTCAAAACCTGTTTGTCTGCTGCACTGCAGCTCTACACCCTTTGTTTTCCATCACCTCTCTTCAGGGACTAAAAAACCTATCTTCTAATCCTTTTCAGTTCTGAAGAAGTATCATGCTGGACTTGAAATGTTAACTCTGAATCTGTGACTCTACAAATGTTGCCAGACCTGCTGAGTTCCTTCAGTACTGAATAGGCACAGAACACACTTACAATAAAACTGTGGATACTTGAAATCTGAAACCAAAACAAAAATTACTAGAGAGCCTGGGAGCTTGAAGAAGGTTCACTGTACCCGAAAGATTAATTCTGATTTCATTCTTCAGTTACTTAGTTTCTCCTGCAATTTCTGTTTTTTAACAAGTTTCAAAGATGCGTGTCAAAGCTGCTTAAACACCGTGTTCGCCGGTAAAGTTAAAAATCACAGGATACTAGGTTATATCCAACAGGTTTATTTGGAAGCACGAGATTTCGGAGTACAGCTTCTTCGCACAATTCCTCGATGTGCTTTTCCAACATAATGTACACATCCCTTAATGTGATTAACCATCAGAAAAATATAAAATAGGAACTGCAGTGGTGCGTTTGGTCTATCGATTTTACTCCCCCATTCAATATGATAATGGCTGCTCCTCTATCTCCACACCATACTCCCATTCTCTCACCATCGCCTTAGTGTCTAGAAATCCTTATTTATACTCAGTGCCTTATGAGGGAAAGAATTCTCCAGGTTCACCAGTCTCTGAGTGCAGACATCTGTTCTCATCTCAAAGCAGAATGATTGGCCTGTTCCTAATACTGTGGTGTCTTGTTTGAGATTTCACAGCCAGAGGAATTATCATCACTGCTTCCAATCTGCCTTATCCTCTCAGTGTTATATATTTCACTGAGTTCTCCACTCATTTTCCAAAAACTCATGGAAAACCGGCCCACTCAACTCTAACTCTGCTCACACAGCAATCCTGTCATCACAGAGATCAGTCTGGCTATCCTTTCCTGCACTTCCTCAAAGTCAGGTTGTCCTTTTGAGGGAAAGAGATCAAACTGCACATAATACTGCAGAATGTTCTCGGTGAACTCTCACCAAGTACAGCTGCAGTAAGACACCCTTATTCCTGGATTCAAATCCCCATGAAATGAAGATAAACACACCATTTATCTTCCTACGTGATTTCTATTCCTGCAATATGGCTTTGTGACAAATGTACAAGTAGATCCAGATCATTTTCAATGTTACAGTTACCCACTTGACGGATCTATGTATTCTGGTCAGCATGCCAATGCCATTCCCAGTATTGATATCTGGCTTCAGAACTCACTGTCCTGCATGAACCTCAGAGGTCTGCACAGAAGAAAACAAAAATAAAGCATAAAAATCCTTATAGAAAAAAAATTCAGCCAATTCCTTTTCAAATGTTAGGTTGCCATTCTATTTTCCCACCAAAGTGCACAACATAACATCTGTCCACATTGCTCTTCATCTGTCATGTATTGGCCCATTCACCCCGCCTTGTCAAAATCACCTTGGAGCCTTTTACATCCTCCTCAACCATTCACAGTCTGACATTGTTTAGTGCTATCAGCAGACTTGGGGACATGGCATTTGATTCCCTGAACCGAAGGTTTGATGTGTAGTGTGAATAGCTAGGGTCTAAGCACCAATCCCTGCGATATCGTTCGTGCCTTCCACTCGAAAAAGACTTTTTTTTTCCTCTCAGCTCTCCCATTCTAAAACTTTTTCCATGTATTAGCCCTATTCCCAAAACATTTGTTGCACACTAGACTTGGGACTTGATGAAAAATCTTCCTGAAAATTCAAATGCTTTGCATCCATTGCTTCTCCATTTTAACTATCAGTCCATGTTGACTTTGTCAATGCTCAATTCTCATTCAAGATATTTTCTCAAACCATTTATTTCATACTTTCCTTCTAATTCCTTTTTTCTCACCAGACTTGGGTTTCCTTATGTTGTTGAGAAGATTTATTTTGCTTTGTTTCTTTTTTCTCTTTGAAGGCGGAACTGAAGTAATTGCTTCATTGTTCTCCCAATTTCCTGTTGGCCATTCTCTGGTTACTGTAACTGTAAAGACGTTGCACTTGTTTTCTCTTACGTTTCCCATTGGTTTACTTTTATAAGGTATTACAGTTCATTCTTATAACAATTGTTAATATACTCTTCAGAAACCCATCAATGCCTGTCTTAATCTGCTCAATGGTTGACCTTCCACAACTATACGACCACAGAAGCACAAACTCTGTGCTGTCAGAAATACAGAATGATCCCCATTATTCCCACTTTTCTGCAGAAGGTCCTTAGCCATGAATGTTATGGCACTTCAAGATTTGGAGATGCTGGTGTTAGACTGGGGTGCACAAAATTAAAAATCACACAACCCCCCGTTATCGTCCAACAGGTTTAATTGGAAGCACTAGCTTTAGGACACTGCTCCTTCATCAGGTGGTTGTGGAGTATATGATTGTGGAGATAGTGTTTCCAATTAAATCTGTTGGGTTATAACTTGGTGTGGTGTGGTTTTAACTATGGCACTTCAAGTGCTTGCCCAAGTACTTTTTAATTGTTGTGAGGTTACCCATGGCAACTACCCTCTGCGAAAGTACATTCCAGACGCAGCACCATCTGGCTGAAAAGCAATCTTCGAAAAGTCTCTCAGCTTCAAACACTGTGCTTCAAAAATATGCACTCTTGTTCTTGGCATGTTGACTAAAAGGAATAGCTGCTGTCTATCCATCCTGTCCATGCCCATCATAAACTTATATTTCAGAATTACATTCCCCTCAGCCTTTTCTGTTCCAAAGCAACTAACCCGAACTTCTCAAACCTCTGTCCTTAGCTGATATGCTCCATCCCAGAGAACATCCTGATGAATCTCCTCTGCACCCCCTTGAGAGCAATCACATCCTCTCTATAGTGTGATTGGTTAGAACTGCACACACTCTTCCATCTTGGACTAATCACTGTCTTGCATAGCCCTTTATAATTTATACCGTGATGAATGAAAACTACACCAGCGTTCCCCTGTGCCTTTCTTTGCTCATCTACTACTCTGTCTTGTCACATTTAAGGACCTGTGGAGAAGTACTCTCTGAGCCTCCTAGTGTGCTGTCATTCATTGTCTGGTTCCTCTTTGCATAGGGGATCAGCTTACATTTATCAGGTTTAACTTCCATCTGTCATTGATCTGCCCAGTTGACCATTTAGAGAACATCGAACAAAGAACGTTGCTGTGCAGTCCAGGCTGTCCAGCTCACGATGTTGCACCGACTTGTGAAAACATTCTGATGCCTATCTAACCTACACCGTTCCATTATATATCTTCCAGCTGTAGCCTCTTTTAACATAAGACCTTCCTCGTCACTGCAACCACCTGGCTAATCTTTGTGTCAAACACAAGCTTACTTGTCACGCTCCCCTCTGACTCCCCTACACATTCACATCTATATTATTGATGTATACCACAAACAATAAGGGACAGCACTGACCCCTGTGGTACACCACCTGACGCTGGTCTCCAGTCACACAAACAGCCTTCTTTTACCATTCTCTTTCTCCTGCCACGAAGAGTTTTGGATGTAAATTGAAAAGTTACCCTTGATACCATGAGATTTTTTCAGTTCCTCATGTGGGATTTTGTCAAAGAGCTTGCTAAAAAACCACATAAACTACTCAAAGATTAATTCAAATTTGTAAGGCATAACATCCCTCTGATAAAGTCATGCTGACTGTCCATGATCAAACCTTGCCTTGACAAACGGTTATCAATTTTCTCCTTCCTTATTTTCTACAGTAGTTTCCCTAACACTGATTGACCAGGTTTGGAGGGGTTGGTGGGGATTGGAGGTGGTACACGTAAGAATCATTGTTTGAAAGAGAACATGCATGTTGGAAATCAGTATATTATGAACAACTGGAGTCGAGAGTCAAGGTGGCGCCAAAACCATATGTCTCTTTGTGAGTTCTCTACAGCAGATCTTATTCTCATATATCTTATGAGTTGCACACATTTAAAACTAAATTCCAAGTTTGTAAAAATGGCTAACAATGTTCTTTTAAATGAATTACAGTTCTGAGAAATCCAGGAACCACAGAAACACAACATTGAGAAAGCCCAGACCCACAGAACACAACCCTGAGAGCCCAGTCCAAGAAACACAACACTGAGAAGGCCCTGACCCACAAAGACAACCCTGAGAAGATCCAGACCCACGGAGACAAAAACCTGAGAAGGCCAGACCCAGAGAAGCACAACCCTGAGAAACATAGCACAGAATCATAGAGGATAGGAACAGAAGGAGGGCAATCAGCCTTCTGAGGCTGCTCCGCCATCGATCTCAATCATCGTTCAACAAATAGCCTAATCCTGCTTTCTCCCCATAACCTTTAGCTGCATTAATTCCAAATGAGATTCAGCTATCCCTGGCTTTTGAAAAGTTTGCTTTATGCCACTTCGCTTTTACGAAAGACTGATATTAGTATCAGTTTTTGCAAATCAGGAAAGGATATTCGCTTTTACAAACAAAGGTGAAACTTTTCTCATGTAAATTAATGCTTCTTCACTTTATACCATCACAGCTGACATAAGGTTTCATCAAAATGCTCTACTTTGGGATAGTGGGGAAAACCTGTATCCAGCCACCTCCTTCAATATTTCAGCATCAACTACTTCCTGTGGTATTGAATTCCACAGACTCACCACTCTTTGGGTGAACAAATGTCTCCTCATCGCTATCCTAAACGGTTGACTCTTAATCCTCAGATTGTGACCCCTTGTTGTGGACACACCCACCATCGAGAACAGCCTCCCTGCATCTATGCTGTCTCGTCCTAATAATTTCATAACTCTCTATGAGACCCTGAGAAACTCATTTATCTGAACTCCAGCGAAAACAATCCTAACTGAATCAATGTCTCTTCTAATGTCTGACCGGCCATCCCCAGATTCAGCCTGGTAAACCTTCACTACAATCCTTGTAGAGCAAAAGCCCTGTTCTTCAGAAAAGGAGAATAAAACTGCACACAGTATTCTGAGTGTGCCCTCCCCAAGGGCCTGCATATCTGTAACAACACATCCTTGCTCCTGTACCAGAAACCTCTCACAATGCACCATTTTGACTTCCTGGCAGAATGTGCAGCGGAACCTGAGTGCCCTTGCTTGCAAGTCGCTGAAGGTAAACATGCAAGTGCAGCAGGCGGTAAAGAAGTCAACCCTGAGAAGCAACAACCTCAGTGACAAAACCGTGAGAAGGCTCAGACATACAAAGCCACAACCCTGAGAAGACCCGGTCCCATAGAGACAAAACCCTGAGAAGGTACAGACCCACAGAGACACAACACTAATAAGACCAGGACCCACAGTGTCACAACCCTGAGATGACCCAGACGCCCATCAATACAATCATAAGAAGGCCAGAACACACGGAGCGACACAACCCTAAGAAGGTCCAAAGCAATTGTAATACAATCCTGGGAAGGCCCAGATCTGTAGTGACACAACCATAAATTGACCAGGACCAACAGAAACACAACTCTGAGAAGGCCTGGACCCATAGAGACACAACCCTGAAAAGTCCGGTCCCACAGTGACACTACCCTGAGAATGCCCAGTCCCACAGAGACACAACTAAGAGAAGGCACGAACCATTCCAATTAGACTCACGTATCTGGACCATCCAGAACAAGATTCCTTCTGCTGCAACCCAACCCACCCCAAGGACTAGACCAGGCCAAAGGACTGACCTCACGGTGTCTCATCCTGGCAGAGGCCCCACCTATCCAGACCTGACTCACTCACCTACTGAAGCAAAAGAATCATCACAGACACCCCAGACTGCCGAGGTGTACGAAACTGGCAAGGATACAGGGAAAACCGACTGGCCTGCAGGTGAGTTTTGAACCACATAGTTTTAAATTCAGTCTCCTGGCAAATGTCAGATCGGTTTTACTGGGAGTTACCCCAAGGAAAGTGATGGCCACAGATGGTGTTCCTGCATGAGCACGCAGATCCTGTGTGGACCAACTGACAGAGGTATTCACCAACGTCTTCAACCACTCCCTCCTACAAGCCAAAGTCCCCAACTGCTTCAAGAAGACCACCATCGTCCCAGTATCTGAGAAAGCACATGCAATGTGCCTTAATGATTACCACCCAATGGCTATGACCTCAATAATCATGAAGTGTTTTGAGAGGCTGTCCATGGCCCACATCAATTCTAGTCTCCCAGCCTGCCAAAATCCCCTATAATTTGCCTAACGACATAACAGGGCCATGTAGGATGCCAATCTGTAGCCCTGCACTCATCCCTGGAACATCTGGACAACACCAACACCTGCAACAGACTCCTGCTCATTGTCTACAGCTCCACCTTAAACACCATTATCCCCTCCAGACTCATCTCAAAACTGTGTGACCTTGGTCTCAGGTCTGTCTCTGCAACTCGTTTCCTCAGCTTTCTGACCCACAGACCACAATCAGTGAAGGTAGACAACTGCACATTCTCCACAATAACACTCAACACTGGAGCCCCCCAAGGATGTGTCCTCAGCCCCCTACTGTACACCATGTACACCCACATCTGTGATGCCAAATTCAGAATGACCAAAATATTTCAGTTCGCTGATGTCACCACTTAGTAGGATGTATATCGAACAAAGAGTCAGAATAAAGAAAGGAGGTAGAGGGCCTGATTATGTAGTGCAATGAGAATAACCTCTCACTATATGTTGGCAACACTAAGGAACTGATCATTGACTTCAGAAAGAAAGGAGGAGAATACACTGCATCTACATCAACAGAGCAGGGGTTGTGAGGGTCCAAATCCTCAGTGATAATAATGATCAACCTGTCCTGGACGTCCAATGTAGATGCAATGATCAAGAAGCACAATAATGCTGCTTCTTCCTCAGGCGGCTCAGGAACTTTGGTGTGTCCATAAAGACCCTCATCAACATTTACTGATGCACCATTGGAAGTATAAGGTCTGGGTGGATAAACACCTGGTGTGGCAAAAGCTCTGCCAAGGATCGTAAGGAACCACAGAATGTTGTGGGCAGAGGCCAGACCATCACGGGAGCCACTCTTCCATCGATGGACTCCAACTACTTGGCTTGCTACCACTGAAAGGCTCCAACATTATTGAAGACCCATCCACCCCCATAATGGTGTCCTACAAGCTGTCCCATCAGGCAAAAGATGCAAAAGCCTAAATACATGCACCAGCAATTTCAGAAACCGCTTCTTCCAGCTCACTCAATCTAAGCATCTGATGATCTGTATGCCCTTGTGGGTTATGACCAGAAGAGACGATTGACTCGTGGTATCACGTAAATCCAGAGACCCAGCTACTGTTCTGGGGATGCTGGTTCAAATCTTGAAATGGTAGGTGGTAGAATTGGAATTTGATTAAAATAAAAATTGGAATGAAGAGTCTAATGATGACCACGAATCCATTGTCGGTTGATGGGAAAAATCCACCCGGTTCACCGAGGTCCTTCAGGGAAGAAAATGTGCCATCCCTACCTGGTCTGGCCTACGCATGACTCCAGACCCACAGAAATGTGCTTGACTCTTAACTGCACTGTGGGCAATTACGGATGGACAATTATTGCCGCCTCAGCTGGAAATACCCTCATTTCATGAATGAAGAAAGAAAAAAAAATCTATCTGTACTACTTGTAAAACAGAGCTTTCCACTATACTCAGGGACATGTGATGACAATACGCCAATGAAATCAACCGGTAATTGTTTGGGTAATGGACAGAAAGAGAGAGATTGAGGAATATTTAATAGACAGATGTGAGAATGTGCTTGAGAATATTAAAATTAAGACATTGTCATGCCCAAGAACAATATAGATCAGTATGCACAGGAATGACGACAGATGGTCTTTTGGTGTGAGTTCCAATATGCGCCATAGAGTATTAAATCAGATTTACGTCTGCAGGTTTGACATTGGGAGTGACAGCAGCAGATAATTGGCATAATTAAAACTGTATTTCATAGCTCAACATTAAAATAGCAAATGGAATGTGCCAGTGAAGTATATGCTGAGGTGTCAGCAGTTAAAATATGGAACAGTCAGGGTATGGTATCAGGAATCAGCTCATGGCCAAAGGATCACCTCAGTT
Organism: Chiloscyllium plagiosum; assembly: GCF_004010195.1. Taxonomy (NCBI): domain Eukaryota; kingdom Metazoa; phylum Chordata; class Chondrichthyes; order Orectolobiformes; family Hemiscylliidae; genus Chiloscyllium; species Chiloscyllium plagiosum. Next base: position 51,778,214 of record NC_057735.1, read on the forward strand.
ATTGACCAGGACTGGGATGGAGTCAGAAGAAGGAAATAGAGTTTTTAAGGAGAACAAAAGACAGTGGCCTCTCAATATTTAAATATCAAAGACAGTGATACAATGAACCATGGTTCACATCTGAAATTGAGTTGGTCACCATAGAGACCCACCAGAGACACTGACAGAATCAAAGAGGGAGCGAGTGAGTGAACACACTGAGTGATGCAGTAGTTAGTGATTTGTAGAGTGAATATCTGGATTCAGAGTCTCAGCAGGAACATTAAATGCAACAATGAGTGTAGGCCCAATGAAAAGACTGGTAACAACAGTTAAGCATAGTTTATTCAAATAGTAACTGGATTGTGAGACTTACCAGGGACACCAACAATAGCCAGGATAGGATAATAAAAATATTGAATAATGTAAAACGCAAGTTTCAACCGCTTTGTCAGAGAAAATTGATCATAATATGTAGAAAGATACCAAACATCATAGGAAAAACTCCTGTCCATTGTTGGGACATTCCAGTCTAACGTTCTCAGATTCGGATCTCTCTGCCCCATCTCTCTGGAGCTGCTGATCCCTGCTGTCGGTGATGCTCCTGTTCATACTTGGGACAACACATTGAACGGAGCACATTTATTAATAAAAATGGAAAGCTTCCATTGGAATAATTAGAATCCATGGAGACTGACATTAATCACAGTCACAGAATAAACAGGCTCAGTTAACCCCTTCCTTACATCACTTTTCATATCACAATAAGAGGAAACGTTTACTGGGACTGGATGGACTGTGCGAGGGTTGCTGAGGAATGGGCCATAAATCTTTCAAACTTTTTAATCTTTCTTCCTTGGATGTGAGAGTAGTACCAGAACACTGCAGGGTTGCATATGTTTCACCCGTTTACAAAAGGAGACTGGAATAAAATAATAGACGAGCTGCATAAAATCACTGGTGAGGAAATTTCTAGAAACACTAATCCAGGGTAACAATATTTATTATCCACTGATTTTAGGTAATGCTGCTCCTAGTTTTAAGTGCCCTGTCATTAAATCCTTTCATACCCTTCAGACATCATTGAGACTGCTGCTGAGGAACAGGGGGAAGCAATTCTGTCTCCATGTGCCTGTTACAGAGAGATATGGGGGAGACCATTTAACTCAAGCCAACATTTTACTACTTGAAGAGGTAGAAAGCTGGAGTGTTGGCACATTTTGCAAAGGGAATCCATCAAAGCATACAGGAGTGTGGCACGGTGGCACAGTGGTTAGCACTGCTGTCTTGCAGCGCCAGAGACCCGGGTTCAATTCCCGCCTCGGGCGACTGACTGTGTGGAGTTTGCACGTTCTCCCCGTGTCTGCGTGGGTTTCCTCCGGGTGCTCCGGTTTCCTCCCACAGTCCAAAGATGTGCAGGTCAGGTGAATTAGCCATGCTAAATTTCCCGTAGTGTTAGGTAAGGGATAAATGTAGGAGTATGGGTGGGGTTGCACTTCGGCGGGTCAGTGTGGACTTGTTGGGTCGAAAGGCCTGTTTCCACACTGTAATGTAATCTAAAAAAGTGCTACTGCAGCTGTACAAGGTGTTATTGAGAGGACACCTGGAGTCCGTTGTGTTTCTGTAACTGAGGACGAACTCCATCAGGTACAGTTTACCAGCTGCTCATCATCCACAGGTTGCTGTGTCATTTAATGCCTCAGGTCTGTTATAGAAGGACAGGAGGAGGCCATTCAGCCTCTTGATTCTGTTACAAAAGGGAATGGAGGAACCCACTCAGCCCCTGTTTGGACAACCACCTGATGAAGGAGCAGCGCTCTGAAAGCTAGTGCTTCCAATTAAACCTGTTGGACTATTATCTAGTGTGGTGTGATTTTTAACATAGTTCCCCCCAGCCCAACACCAACATTTCTAAATCATGTATACTGTAAAAGGAAGAGCATTATCAAAGTTTCTATTGTATTGGTCTGTGACTATTTCTGTCCATAGCAGTTGCATAGTCTTGCACTCAGTTGTGTGAATAGCTGTTTGTGATACAGAGGACGTCCAACAGCCCAAGATCAATCCTCCACTCTGACAGATGTTACCATGAAGGGCCAACTTTCTCAATCTCAACCCCTTGCCCGAGGTGTGGTGCCTCTGAAGATAAACCACCATAAGTGATAGCTCTCTAATGAGAGAGCAGCCCCAATATCATTTGTGATTATTGTGATTTTATTCTATCACTGTTAACATTTTAAATTTTTTCTCCACACGAGCATTTCTTTTTCTATGGTATTCTTGGATGTTCTAGGCATCCATAGTTTCATTTTGCATCACTACCAGGATTTTCTCCCACATCACAAGCTCCTATATACCCCCATTAATCTTTTACTCCATTGTAATTCATGAATCTATCCGTCTGAGCCTCCAAAATATTCACCATTTCTGCCTCCAATGTTCTCTACGGAAGAGTGTCACAAAATCTGTGAAAATAAATCTCCTCATCTCTTTAATAAATTGAAGATAATTCTTAAGGAAAACAAAAGGCATTAAATGTGCCTGTTAGAACACTTTGAATCAACTTTGTAGGAAGGATGTGTTGCTGCATTGTACCCAGTGACTGAGAACACATCAGGAGGGCTGTGTGTGAAGGTTTCTCCTTAACTGAGAAAAGATATAATTACATTGGAAGCGGTTCAGAAATCTTTCCCTTCACTTATTCCTGGGATAGAGGGCTTGTATGACGGAGGTTTTGCAGGTTACCCTCGACTGAGAGATGAGCTTTTCGAATCAAACAAGATCTTGACTAGAGTGGGTCGGGCGGAGAGCCGAAATGTATCTGTGTCAAACATGACTTGTTGTCATTCGGCTTTGCTCCTGTGTTGAGGACACCTATTTCAGGAATAAACCAGCTATATGTGGCTGACCAAAGAAGTCTGGCTGATCTGTTCCTATCACGAAACCTGATCCGGTCTGAGACCTATATTATTGGCCATATCACCGACCTGGTTACATTTAAAATCTGTTGTGACCAGTGCAGGAGTGATTAGATTAGATTAGATTAGATTAGATTACATTACAGTGTGGAAACAGGCCCTTCGGCCCAACAAGTCCACACCGACCCGCCGAAGCGAAACCCACCCATACCCCTACATTTACCCCTTACCTAACACTACGGGCAATTTAGTATGGCCAATTCACCTGACCTGCACATCTTTGGATTGTGGGAGGAAACCGGAGCACCCGGAGGAAACCCACGCAGACACGGGGAGAACGTGCAAACTCCACACAGTCAGTTGCCTGAGGCGGGAATTGAACCCAGGTCTCTGGCGCTGTGAGGCAGCAGTGGGACTGGAAAAGGAAACAGTGACCCATCCAAACGTGGGCAGTACAGGGATGAGGAGAAATTCACAAAGTGAGAATTAATTCAAGTCAGAATTCTCTTTCCCAGAGGTTTCTGGTGGATACATCTTTAAATTATACTGTAGCTGACTTAGTTTGATTTTGGATAGGCAAGTGAATCAGGGATAATGAGGCATGAACAGAAAAATGTAGCTGGGACATTAATGAGATGAGCCATGATCTTATTTACTGGTGGAGTCATATCAAAGGGTTGAAAGCTCCATTGTGCTCCTCGGTCCCATCTTCTGATGTTCCATTCAGCCCCTCGAACCTGTTACCTAAAGAGTAGTTTGAGGGCACTCTCATGGTTAAGTGTAGATTCGGAAAATATACTTGAAAAATCTCGGCTGGGTCAGGAACAGCCCCCTGACCCCACAACCCTTCTATCGAGCCGACCCCTCTCTGCAACTTCTGCTCCAGATGTTGGTCATGCTGAAGACCTAGATTCATTGTGAATACAGTCCCCATACCTCACTCAGGGTGAGATCAACTGAATGCTCTGTTCTCCCTGAATGCAACGTCCAGGAAAAGAACGACTTCATTTTCAATAATAGAACATATGAAAATGTGAAATCGGAACAGGAATAGGACGTTTAGCCCCAATAAGAACAAGGCTGATCGACTGCAGGGCTCAATCCCACTTTCCTGTCAACTGCTTGTATCCCTCAACTCGCCTATGTGTCAAAAAGCTATCCACCTAGAACATAGAAAGGTATAGCGCAGAACAGGCCTTTGGCCCACGAGGTTGTGCCGAGGATTAATCCCAATGTAATATAGAATAGCCTAACCTACGCACCCCTCAATTCACTGCTATCCATGTGTATGTCCAGCAGTCGCTTAAATGTCCCAAATCACTCTGCTTCTACCACCACCACTGGCAACGCATTCCATGCATTCATAACTCTCTGTGAAAAGGACATACCTCTGATATCCCCTCTATACCTTTACGCTAATATCTTAAAACCATGACCCCTCGGGCCAATCAAATCTTGCCCTGGAGAAAAGTATCTGGCTACTGAATCTATCTATACTTCTCATTATTCTGTATACCTCAATCAGTTCACCTCTCTTCGTCCTCCTCTCCAGAGAGAAAAGTTCAAGCTTTGTCAAACTCTCTTCATAAGACAAGCCCTCCACTCCAGGTAGCATCCTGGTAAACCTTATTTTCACCCTCTGCAAAGCCTCTGTTTCATTCATTTAGTAGTGCGACCAGAACTGGACACAATATTACAAGTGTGGTCTCACTAGGGACTTGTAGAGCAGTAGCAAAACCTCATGGCTCTTAAATGTGATCCCCCTGTTAATGAAAGCCGAAACACCATATAATTTCTTAACAACCTTATCCACTTATGTGGCAACTTTTCGTGATCTGTGTTCTTGAACACCGAGATCCCTCCACACTGCCAAGAATCCTGTCTCTAATTCTATACTCAGCATTCGTGTTTGAACTTCTAAAATGCATTACTTCACATTTATCCAGGTTGAACTCCATCTGCCATTTCTCAGCACAGCTCTGCATCCTGTCAATATTGCTGTAGCTTGCAATAGCTATCGATACTATCAACGGCACCTCCCACCTTTGTGTCATCGGCAAATTTACTAATCCACCCCTCAACCTCCTCATCCAAGTCATTTATGAATAACGCAAACAGCAGAGGCCCAAGAACAGAGCCAGGTAGGACACCACTCAACACTGACCTCCAGGCAGAATATCTTCCATCTACATACGCTCTCTGCCTTCTTTCAGCCAACCAATTCTGAATCCAGATAGACAAATCTCCCTGTACCCCATGCTTCCTGACTTTTTAAATGAGCCTACCATGGGGAACCTTATCAAATCCCTTGCTGAAATCCATATACACAACATCCACTTCTCAAACTTCATCGACCTGACTTGTCACCTCCTCAAAGAACTCAATAACATTTGTTAGGCATGACCTGCCCCTCTCAAAGCCATGCTGACTGCCTTTAATCACGCTATGCTTTTCCAAACAGTCATAACTCATATCCTTCAGAATTATTTCCAAAACTTTGCTGACCACTGACTGATCTGTAATTGCCAGGGATCTCCCTATTACCTTTCTTAAAAAGAGGAACAACATTTGCCTTCATCAAGTCCTCCTCGACTCCTGTGGGGAGTGAGGAGGCAAAGATCTTCGCCAGCGGCCTAGCAACTTCCTTCCTAGCTTTCTGGAGCAGCCGAGGAAAATTCTGGTCTGGCCCTGGGGACTTATGAATCTCAATGTTTTCCAAAATTTCCAGCACATCAACTTCATCCATCTTAGAGACATAGAGTCATAGAGATGTACAGCATGGAAACAGACCCGTCGCGAACAGACCCTGTCCACATTGACCAGATATCCTAACCCAATCTAGTCCCACCTGCCAGCACCCGGCCCATATCCCTCCAAACTCTTCCCATTCAAATACCCATCCAAATGCCTCTTAAATGTTGCAATTGTACCAGTTTCCACCACATCCTCTGGCAGCTCATTCCATACACGTACCACCCTCGGCATGAAAACGTTGCCCCTTACGTCTCTTTTATATCTTTCCCCTCTCACCTTAAACCTGTGCCCTCTAGTCTGGACTTGCCGATCCCAGGAAAAAGACTTTATCTATTTATCCTACCCACGCCCCGCTTAATTTTGTAAACCGCTATAAAGCCAACCCTCAGCCTCCGACGCTCCAGGGAAAACAGCCCCAGCCTGTTCAGCCTCTCCCTATAGCAAAAATCCTCCAACCCTGGCAACATCCTTGTAAATCTTTTCTAAACTCTTTCAAGTTTCACAACATCTTTCCGATAGGAAGGAGACCAGAATTGCATGCAATATTCCAACAGTGGCCTAACCAATGTCCTGTACAGCCGCAACATGTCCTCCTAACTCCTGTACTCAATGTTGTGGTTCTGTTCGCCGAGCTGGAAGTTTTTGTTGCAAACGTTTCGTCCCCTGGCTAGGCGACATCATCAGTGCTTGAGAGCCTCCTGCGAAGCGCTTCTTTGATGTTTCCTCCGGTATTTATAGTGGTCTGTCCCTGCCGCTTCCGGTTGTCAGTTTCAGCTGTCCACTCTAGTGGTTGGTATATTGGGTCCAGGTCGATGTGTTTGTTGATGGAGTTTGTGGATGAATGCCATGCCTCTCGGAATTCCCTGGCTGTTCTCTGTCTGGCTTGCCCTATGATAGTAGTGTTGTCCCAGTCGAATTCATGTTGCTTGTTGCCTGCGTGTGTTGTTAGCTGTCTTCCTGTCTGTCCTATGTAGTGTTTTGTGCAGTCCTTGCATGGTATTTTGTACACTACATTAGTTTCATCAACAGATGCCTAAGAGAAAGACCACGGAACGAGGACATACCACAACCAAAAGGACTAGCCACACTACCATACATCAGGAGCATCTCGGAACTGACAGCCAGACTACTGCGACCCCTAGGACTCATAACGGCACACAAACCAACAGCCACGCTCAGACAACAACTCACCAGAACGAAGGACCCGAAAACTCCATCAACAAACACATCGACCTGGACCCAATATACCAACCCCTACAGCGGACAGCTGAAACTGACAACCGGAAGCGGCAGGGACAGACCACTATAAACACCGGAGGAAACATCAAAGAAGCACTTCGCAGTAGACTCCCAAGCACTGATGATGTCGCCTAGCCAGGGGACGAAATGTTTGCAACAAAAACTTCCAGCTCGGCGAACAGAACCACAACAACGAGCACCCGAGCTACAAATCTTCGCACAAACTTTGAATCCTGTACTCAATACTCTGACCAATAAAGGAAAGCATACCAAACACTTTCTTCACTATCCTATCTACCTGCGATTCCACTTTCAAGGAGCTATGAACCTGCACTCCAAGGTCTCTTTGTTCAGCAACACTACCTAGCACTTTACCATTAAGTGTATAAGTCCTGCTAAGATTTGCTTTCTCAAAATGCAGCACCTCGCATTTATCTGAATTAAACTCCATCTGCTACTTCTCAGCCCATTAGCCCATCTGATCCAGATCCTGTTGTAATCTGAGGTAACCCTCTTCACTGTCCACTACACTTCCAATTTTGGTGTCATCTGCAAACTTACTAACTATACCTCTTATGCTCTCATCCAAATCATTTATGTAAATGACAAAAAAAAGGAGGACCCAGCACCGATCCTTGTGGCTCTCCACTGGTCACAGGCCTCCAGTCTGAAAAACAACCCTCCACCACCACACTCTGTCTTCTCCCTTTGAGCCAGCTATATATCCAAATGGCTAGTTTTCCCTGTACTCCATGCGATCTAACCTTGCTAATCAGTCTCCCATGGGGAACCTTGTCAAACCCCTTACTGAAGTCAATATAGATCACATCTACTGCTCTGCCCTCATCAATCCTCTTTGTTACTTCTTCAAAAAACTCAATCAGGTTTGTGACACATGATTTCCCACGCACAAAGCCATGTTGACTATCTCTAATCAATCCTTACCTTTCCAAATACATGTACATCCTGTCCCTCCAGATTCCTTCCAACAGCTTGTCCATCACTGAGGTCAGGCTCACCGGTCCATAGTGCCTTTATCTCAGCTCCTCAAAGTTCTCATTCACAACAAGGTTCCTTTCTTTCGTGAAAACCGAAGCAACAACTCATTTAGGGCTTCCCCTATCTGCTCAGACTCCACGCACAAGTTCCCTACTCTTTCCTTGATCGGTCCTGCCTTCTCCATGATCTTTCTCTTATTCTTCACTCATGAGTTAAAGGCCTTTGGATTATCCCTAATCCTTCTTGCCAAACCGTTCTCATGCCCCTCCTGGCTCTCCACAGTCCATTTCTAAACTCCTTTATAGCAAGCCTGTAATCTTCTAAAACTGTGCTAGATCCTTGCTTCCTCCATAAGCTGCCTTCTTCCTTTTGATGAGAAGCTCCTCTATTCCCGTCATCCAAGGATCCTTAATCTTGCCCCTTCTTAACTGTCTCAGTGGAACAAATTCATGCATCACTCGCAACAACTGTTCCTTAAACAGTCTCCACATGTCTGCTGTGCCCTTTCTGCCGAACAATTGCTCCCAACTCCTGTCTGATAGCATCATAATTTCCTTTTTCCCAATTAAATAACTTCCCTTGATAACTGCTCCTTTCCCTCTCCAAGGCTATGGTAAGTGTGAGGCAGTTGTGATCACTTTCACCAAAGTGTTGCCCCACCACAAGATCTGACACCTGTCCTGGCTCATTGCCGAACACCAAATCCAAAATGGCCTCACCCCTCGTCGGCCTGTCTACATACTGAGTAAGGAAACCCTCGAGAACAGACATGACAAAAACGGTTCCATCCAAACCGTCTGCACTAAGGTGGTCCCAGTCGATATTGGGAACGTTGAAACCACCCATAACAACAACCCTGCTACACCTGCAGTTTTCCAAAATCTACCAGCCTGTGAGTTCTTCAATCTCTCTACTGTTATGAGGGGGGTCTGTAGAAAACCCCCCAGTGTGGTGGCTACTCCCTTGCTGTTCCTATCTTCCACCCATTCTGACTCAGTAGACAAATGTTCTTCAACAACGTTCATTTCTATAGCTGTGATGCACTCTCTGATTAGCTATGCTCCAGCCCCTCCTCTTTTTCCACCCTCCCTGTTGTTTTTAAACGTTCTAAACCCTGTAACATCTAACAACCATTCCTGCCCCTGCGAAACCCACGTCTCCGTTATGGCCCCAACATCATCGTCACTATTATTTCTGACACTCCTTGCATTAAAGCAGACACACTTTATCTGATCCCTTTGTTTCATCGCTTGAGAAACCTTCCCTTTAGATTCACTACATCCTGTCACTGCCCCATCTACAACTGCCCCTTCTCAATTACGTAGCTGTGATTCCAACCCCTTGCCAAACTAGTTTAAACTCTCCAGAAACACATGAACAAATCCCCCACCTAGAACATTTGTGCTCCTCCAGTTCAGGCACAACCCATCCTTCATGTACAGGTCCCACCTTCCCCAGAAAGCATCCAAATGGTTGAGGTTGCTAAAGTCGTCCCTCCTGTACCAGCCTCGCAGTCACGTGTTAACCTGCATTCGCTGACTGTTCCTCACCTCACGATCTTGTGGCACCGGAAGCAAACCTGAGACCACTACTCTACTCGTCCTGCTCTTCAGCTTCCAACCTCATTCTCTGTAGTTACTTTTCAGATCCTCAATCCCTTTGCTGGCTATATCATCGATGACAATATGTACACGATTTCTGGCTGCTCACCCTCCCACTTCAGAATCCTGTAACCCTGGTGACATCCTGGACCCTGGCACCAGGTAGGCAACGTACCTTCCGGGAGTCCCGTTCCTGACCACAAAATCTCCTGTCAATCCGTCTAACTATTGAGTCTCCTATCACTAGCGCTTTTCTATTTTCCTATTTCCTTCTGAGCAACGGTGCCAGGCTCAGTGCCAGAGGCCTGACATCTATGGATTTCCCCTAGTAGGCCGTCCCCACCAGCAGTATCAAAAACGGTATACTTATTGCTGACGGGAACGGACACAGGGGTCCTTGCCCTAACTGTTGGCTCTTGTTCCTCCCCTAGACTGTAACCCAGCTGTCTTTATCCTGTATATCCTCTCAATCTCTCCCACAGCCTCCCGGATGATCCGTAGTTCATCCAGCTCCTGCTCCAGAACCCTAACTCGGTAATCAAGGAGCTGGAGTTGGATTCACATCCCGCAGATGAGGTCGGCAGAGACATGTGAAGTGTCTCTCACCTGCCACATTCTGCAGGAGGAACATGCAACTGCCCTAACATCATATCCCGTCCTTCTAAAGGCCTGCACTGGACTAAACAAAGGAAAAGAAGACAAGAAAAAAATATGAGAAAACCTGAAAACTTACCGAGTTTACAGAATCCTAGTAAGGTTGGATGAGGTGGTGGGTGGGAGGCCATACGGTTTATGGTCTCGGGTTTAGATGTCACCCACTTAAGAACTTCGCAGCAGCCCTCGTTTCTCTCTGCCCTCTCTCCTCGCCACTCTATTCAAAAAATGCTGTTTCTTACTCACCTTCCCAGCAGTCCTTTGCTCCTCCCTCACACCCCTCAGCAAATGGAGGCTCCAACGTCTGATGGAAGTATTTTAAACTGTTATACTCACCTTCCCAGCAGTCCTCTGCTCCTCCCTTACACCCCTCGACAAATCACCTCTTCTATAAATGCTTTTAGTGATCGAGCCTCCACAACTCTCAAGGTTAGGGAATTCCAGACATGCATTACCTTCTCAGATAAAGCATTTCTTTGTGTCTCCATTTTAAATCAACGCCCTTATTGTCTATTCATGTCTTTGAGTTCAAAACTCCGCCCAAGGTCTCCTTATAGCTCAAATCCTCCAACCCTGGCAGCATCCTTGTAAACATTTTCAAGTTTTACAACATCCTTCTGATAGGAAGGAGACCAGAATTGCACACAATATTCTCTTTAAAGAAAACAGTCTCAAGTCCCTTAGCCTTTCCTCATAAGACCTTCTGTCCATAACAGGCAACATCCTCGTAACTCTCTTCTGAACCTTTTCCAAAGCATTGACATCCTTCCTATAATGCAGTGACCAGAACTGCACACAAGGTGTGGCTGCACCAGAGTTTTGCACAGTTGCATCATGACCTTGTGGCTCCGAAACGCAATCCCTCCGTCTAGGGTAGGAAACTTTCACCTGCTCCAGAGATGTGTAATAACATCTCTAAACCAGTTGATTGTAAAATGTCTACCTGAAGGTTCTGAAAAAGCGTTTTGTTAACTCAATTATTTGGACATGTCAACACTAACTGAGGTGGATATAAAGGACTGTCCGTCTGACCTTCTCCCTTTGTTAGACGCATGGTGACCATCCAGTTAAACTACCAGCAGTCATTTCTGTCCAAAAAGAGAGCAATCCGATCTCCTCAGAAACACCTCCCCTGTGGAACTGCTACAGAATTATTATGGAGCTGAGATGCCTGCTCTTAACCAATGCCAAATATCTTCATTTATACCAGGTATTACTTCAACCAATTCAGAGGATTCCCTGACACCCATTTGCTATTGCTCCTTGATGCCGCACTTAGTCAAATGTAGTCATGGTGATAAGTGCAGTCACTCTCACTTCACCTATAGGATTCAGCTGTTTTTGTGCGGTCCATCTTCAGGACAAACTTACAATGATGTCATGAGATGAGTGGCCCTGGCAGAATGCAAACTGAGTTACGGTGAGCAGATTATTGCTGAGGAGGTCCTGCTTGATAGTACAGTGGATGTCATCTGTCATCACATAATTAATGACTGATGAGGCGTAACTGGCCGTCCGATTTTCTGTGAGTGTATACAGGACACATCCGGATAATTCTCCACATTGTCAGATAGCTACCAGTGTCGTAGCCCAGCCTTTGCGTTATCCAACCTGTCAGCTGTTTGTTGATATCACAGGATATCATCCTGAGAGCTTTGGAGGTGGCAGAAATAGGCCATCCCATTGATACCTCTGTCAGGACATAGCTTCATAGAGTCATAGAAATGTACAGCATGGAAACAGACCCTTCGGTCTAACCTGTCCATGCCAATCAGACATCCCAACCCAATCTAGTCCCACCTCAAGCACCCGGCTCATATCCCTCCAAATCTTTCTTATTCATAAACCCATCCAAATGCCTCTTAAATGCTCCAATTGTACCAGCCTCCATTACTTCCTCTGGTAGCTCATTCCATACCCGTACCACCCTCTGTGTGAAAAGGTTGCCCCTTAGGTCTCTTTTATATCTTTTCCCCTCACCCTAAACCTATGCCCTCTAGTTCTGGACTCCCTGGACCCAGGGAAAACCAGCCTATTTGCCCTATCCATGCCTCTCATAATTTTGTAAACCTCTATAAACCTCAACCTCCGATGCTCCAGGGAAAACATCCCCATCCTGTTCAGCCTCTCCCTTTAGCTCAAATCCATTGTGGATGTTTTGCCTTATGTTTTCCAATGTGGTTCTGGGCTCCGACATTATTGAGGAAGGTGATATTTATGGAACCACCTCCTCCAATGAGTTGTTTGATTGTCCACCACCATTGTCACTGGATGTGACAGGATTGCAAAGGTTAGGTCTGATCCTTTAGTTGTGGGTTCACTTAGATCTGTCTGTCACTTGCTGCTTATGCTATTTGATCCTGTTTGGTAACTGCATCTCCTTCTCAGGTGTATCTGGTGCTGCTCTTGTCATGTATTTCTGTATTCTTCATTGTGTAAGGATTTATCCCCTGGCTTGATGGTCATGACAAAGTGGAGGATATGATTAAACTTCTGTTGGAGTAATATTCTGCAGTTTTTGATGACCCACATCACCTCACACATCCCGGTGCTGAGTCGCTAGATCTATTGGAAATCTATCCTATTTAGCACCGTGATAGTGTCACACATAATGGAGGGTGTTCACAATGTAAAAGTCAGACTTCATCTCCAGAAATACTGCGGGTGGTAGTCACTGCTACCAATATGGTCATGCATCGATGTGTCTGCAGCTGGCATGTTGATGAGGATGAGGTTAACTATGTTTCTCCCTCTTAATCGTTCCGTCCCTATTCACCATTGTCCCAGCCCAGCTATGTCCTTTAGAACCCAACCATCTCGATCAGCAGTGCTGCTGCCACGCCCCTCTTGGTGATGGATTTGAAATGACTCAATCAGTACACCTTCTCCACCTTTTTTCACTGTCTCAATATTTCCTCCAAGTGTTGCTCAATATGAAGGAACACTGATCCATCAGCTGAAGGAGGTTTCCTTGTCATAATTTGATGTGATGCCATGAGGCTTCATTAGGTCATATTACTGCTTGACTCGTCTGTAGGATGGCTCTCCCAGTTTAGGGGCTAGCGCGCAAATGTGAGGAAGGTGGACTTTGCGGTGTCTACAGGGTTTCTTTATTTTTATCATGTCAAACAAAGGGGCCAGAGGGCCTCTCCTGTCCTATATGACACCCACTCTATGGCTCTTGTGATTGGACCCTCCAATGTCTCACTCCTTCAGTTACTCCCAATCCTTTGTGTATTCCACAGATTTCTTCAAATTGTTATCCACTAAGTCATCGTGCTACAATGTTTTAAAAGCCACCCACCTGCCCCTCTGTGTCTTTCCCTGTCATCGTCTCCAGCTGCTGCATTCATCTCTATCTCAGTAATCCTTCTCACTGTAATGTTCATCAGCTACTACAGCCCTAACTATGATGGTAAATTCTTCCAAAATCAACATCCCTCCAATCTCTCTAACATCCCCTAAAGTGCTACACCCTTTCTGCCTGTCTAAATTTCTCCAGCCCCTTCACTGCTCCCTCTCTCTCTAACCTCCTCCAGCCCCTACACTTCTCTCTCCCTAGCTTGCTCCAGCCTCTACACCCCTCCTTTTTTCTCTAACCTCCTTCTGCTCCCACACCCTTCCTATCTGTTTAACCACCTACAACATCTACATCTTTCCAAATGTGTATAACCACCTGAGGCCACTTCACCATCCCTGGCTCCCTGACTTTCTAACCACCTCCAGTTCCTACATTCCTCCCTATCTCTTCAACCACCTCCAGCACCTTCACATTTCCCATCTCTTGAACCAACTCCAACCCCATACTCCTCCTTATCTCTCCAGCCTCCTGGTCCTACACTTCCCCCACATCACGTGGTGAATAGAAAAGAAGTCTCTCTAACCTGCTGTAGAATGCACATGCCTCACTATTTCAGGAAAATCCATGTATTCCTATTTCTGTAGCATCCTCCAGCCTGTAAAACCACGACACCCTCCTTTACATTTCATTCCTCCTTATCTCTGAAACGTCCTCCAGCATTTACACTGTTCTGAAGGTCTTCTCCACTACACATGGCACCTTCCCGCGCAACAGCAAGAGGTGCAACATCTGCCCCCATACTTCCACTCTCACCTCCATCCAAGGTACCAAAACAATCCTTCCAGAACCAGCAGTGATTCACTTGCACATCATCCAACCTCATCTACTGCATCCATTGCTCCGGATGTGCTGTCCTCTATATTGGAGACTGTAGAAAGAGCATCTGTACTCTGCATGTATCAACCAATCTGATCTTCTGGTTGTCATCCAATTTAATTCCACCTCCCACACCCTTGACCTCCTCCACTGTCAAAGTGAGGTTGAATGTAAACTGGAGGAACAATACCTGATATTTCACTTGGAGAGCAGACAGCCCAATGGCCTCAACATCAACTTCACCAGCTTCAAAATCCCTCCAGGCTCAGCCATATCCCATGTCCAGCCCGCCCCCTCACCTCCCTCTCCTGTCCTAACCTGTTGGCCTTCCTATTCACTTATCCCCTCATCCCTTCCCAGTGTCCAATCACAATAACCCTCCCTCTGCATCCACATTTCAATATCTCACCGAACCTTCCCCCAGTCCCACCCCCTGCCTGACGAAGAGTTTTGGCCTTAAATGTTGACTTTCCTGTTCCTTGGAAGTCTGACCTGCTGTGCTTTACCAGCCTCCCATCTTTTGACTCTGGGAAATAGTGTGATTGATGCATGTGACAGGGAGAAGGAGTGAGTTGAATAGGTGGAGAAAGAGAGAGATAAAAGTAAAGCAGAAGAAAAAGAAGAGGATTGTTGCTGATCATCTGGATGGGAATAAAATGTGAGATTAATCTCATTTACTTTTCTGAATAAACTGCCTTTGTTGGTATATATCCAGGTCCCTGTTTAAAGTGAGTTATGTTCCCTCTGTCTGCCTTCCTTTAAAATGGTCATCTTCTTTTATTCATTAATGGGACATGAGTGTCACTGGATGGGGCAGCAGTTATTTCCCTTTCCTAGTCACCCTTGAGAAGATATCAGTGAGCTGCAGTCCACGTGTTGCAAATTGCCAGTGACAAGGTGCATCTGGTTTCATTTATTTGAGACTTTGTAGTTATTAATACAGCGTAGTGATTAGGGGCTTTTTGGCCATTTCAAAGGACAGTTGAGAGGTAACCACATTGCTGTGAGTCTGAGCTGACATGTTTTAGATTAGATTAGATTAGATTACATTACAGTGTGGAAACAGGCCCTTCGGGCCAACAAGTCCACACCGACCCGCCAAAGCGAAACCCACCCATACCCCTACATTTACCCCTTACCTAACACTACGGGCAATTTAGCATGGCCAATTCACCTGACCCTGCACATCTTTTTGGACTGTGGGAGGAAACCGGAGCACCCGGAGGAAACCCACGCAGACACGGGGAGAACTTGCAAACTCCACACAGTCAGTCGCCTGAGGCGGGAATTGAACCCGGGTCTCAGGCGCTGTGAGGCAGCAGTGCTAACCACTGTGCCACCGTGCCGCCGTTTTGGCCAGACCAGTTGAAGATGGCTGATTTTCTTCCCTGAAGGGCACTAATGGGTTTCCTGACATTGCATGATGGTTTCATAGCTTCATTAGATTCTTAATTCCAGACATGTTAGTGAGCTCAAATCCTGCCATTTGCCATGGGATTCAACGCCGGGCTCTGTGTAATTACCTGGGTCACTGGATTAATGGTTCAGAGATAATACCACAAGTCATTTCCTTTCTAGCATCTCAAATCATTTTCATTGTCAACAATGGTGTTGCGGTCATTGTGACTCAGACAGAAAATGATGCAGTCACATTGTCAGCTGCTTCTATGGAGATCAGAAATGTTAATATTTCAGGTCACTGGGACTGTACAGAGATGTAATGGTTTATCATCCAGAAAAAGCAACTGAGGAGAGTAAGGCATTTTCAACATTGAATGGGGGCGCCATGTATACATGGATTTGACCTTCTCCAGTCATTGGAAAATTTGGGGAGCGTCTGTGGATGGTTTGTTCGGGGTGGTGTTGTCAGCTGCTGCATTCGTTCAGGGAGATCTGGCAAAGCAGGCAGCATCCGAGGAGCAGGCAAAATGACGTTTCAGGCAAAAACCCTCAATCAGAAATGAGGCAGGAAGCCTCCAGGGTGGAGCGACAATTCCAGAACTTTCCAGGCAGGAGCAGGTAACATACCCATCATGTGCCAGTCTGCCGTTCTCAGATGTAATCATGGGGTGACAGGGACCATCTCTGAGCAATGAGGTGAATATGTTGGTTTTGTTAACACAAATGAAGGAATGTCTTCCAGAAATATTAGGGAACAGGGTGACCAGTGAAAATGAAGAACTGCAGGAAATTAGAATTAATCAAGAGGAAGTACTTGGGAAAACTCATTGAATTGAAGGTTGTTAAGTTGCTGCGCCAGGTGATTGATGAATTTAGAGAGCTGCAGAGACAGGGCTGGAGAATTGAGCTTGCTGGAGCGTGCTTTCGGGAACTGTTACAGACCCGATGGGTCAATGGCCTCTTTCTATACTGTACACACCATAATTCTATGAGCCTCATCTCTGAGTATTGAGGAAAGTGAAAGTTCTTCAAAGCTGTTTAGATTCTTGGAAGGATCCTGCAGGCTGGAAAGTAGCTTTGTGATTGCAAGTATTCAAAACAGGATGGAGAGGGAAAATAGAAGAATAAATAATGGATATCTTGATGTCAGCTGTGAGGAAAATATTTTGTAAGGAATGTGATGGGAGATGATAGCCTCGTGGTATTACTCCTGGATTGTTAGTGCTGAGACCTAGGTAAAGTTCTGTGGAGCTGGGTTCAAATCCTGCCATGACAGAGATGGAAGTTGAATTCAGTATAAATTTGGAATTAAGAATCCAATGATAATCATGAAGCCACTGTCAATTATTAGCAAAAGCCCATCTGGTTTCCTAATGCCTTTTTGGGATGGAAACTGCCATTCTTACCTGGTCTGGCCTACATGTGACTCTGGACACACAGCAATGTGGTTGACTCTTAACAATTAGGGATGCACAATAAATGCTGTTTTACCGGACTAATCCCTGAGATGATGGTACCATGAGTACATTGGAATGAGTGCTTAATCTGTAGCACTGTAAGAGAATAAGGGGTGATTACATTGAAACTTAAAGGTTATGGACCACCTCTCATTATATCCAAAATGACATTTTAAAAAGTCTATGTTTTTCCCCTATGATATGTAAATCCCGATACTTTATATACCTCTGCGGATTCCCCCATATTGATTGAGGGGGTGTCCGAACTCTGATTGAACTCTTATCATCTTAATTTGCAGTAGTTGTGTGACCTTGTGCTGAACGTGTGTGCAGAGGTGTACAAAATAATGAGGGGAATAGATAGAGTCAATAGCTAGAGACTTTTCCCCAAGGCAGGAGTGACGGGATTGAGAAGTATAATTTGAAGATATTAGGAGGAAGGTAAAAAGGTTAAATGTAACCAAGTGTGTGATTATGGCTAATGACATCGGTCTCAGACTGTGTTAGGTTCAGTGATAAGAACAAGTCAGGCAGATTTCTTAAATTTTAAACCTAATTTATCTAAAACTAAAGCAAAGTTATTTGAGCTATGATGGAAAGATAAATGACAAATATTTTGGACATTGAAAATATGAACATAAATATATATCTTTCTATAAATACTAAGACACAGAAACATGCACATGCAGTCACATACATACAGAGTCACACACAGACATGCCTGATGACAAACAGAAAAAACATCTGAACAGAAGAGCTTTGTCTGAAAAGTAGTTAATATCATGACAAAAGAAACATTGAGATTGTCTCAATTGTTGTTCTGGCTCTGAAGTTAATCTACTCATACAACCTGATGGCAATGGGGTTTCTTCCTGGGAGAGTCGGATTTGGTTGAATTCCCTTTGCTGCAGATGGCGCAGATTCCAATGAATCCTCCACAAGTTGTAAAGATAACTGAAGGGGTTTCAGCTCTCATATGTTGCTTTGTAGAGGAACAAGGAAAGACAGGGAGCAATAGCGCGTTAGAAGATAGAATGTAGAACATAGAACATAACAGCACAAGACAGACCTTTTGACCCTCAATGTTCTGCTGACATGTGGAACCAACCTGAAGAATATCTTTCCTAAACTGTTCCATTATCAACCATATGTTTATCCAATGACCATTTCAATACCGTTAATTTTGGCGAGTCCACTACTGGTGCAGGTAGGGCATTCCACACCCCTACTACTCTCTGAGTAAAGATTAGATTAGATTCCCTACAGTGTGAAAACAGGCCTTTTTGGCCCAACCAGTCCATACCGACCCTCTGAAGAGTAACCCACGCAGTCCCATTCTCCCTGACTAAAGCACCTAACTCTACGGGCAATTTAGCATGAGAAGAAGGTTGAGAGGTGATTTAATTGAGACATATTAAATATTCAGAGGGTTTTACAGGATGGACAGTGAGAGCCTTTTACCTCGGATGGTGATGGCTAGCACAAGGGGACATAGTTATAAATTGAGGGGTCATAGATATTAGACAGATGTCATAGGTTGTTTTTTGACTCAGAGTAGTAGGAGTGTGGATAATTCTGCTGGCAACAATTGTTGTCTCGCCAACTTTAAGGGCACTTAAATGGTCATTGGATAAACATTTGGATTAAAATGGAATAGTGTAGGATAGGTAGGCTTCAGATTGATTCCACAGGTCGGTGCCACATTGAGGGTCGGAAGACCTGTACTGCGCTCTAATGTTTTATGGTTTACATTCTGTACCATATTACTGAGCTGTGAGTTAAGCAGAAGTAATTGAAAATCCTCTCATATCTGGACTGCAGATTATTTTGGTACAAGATGATGTTGTTGGCATGTATACAATATTAGCACAAGGGAAAAATAATTATACATTTTCAAAGTCTTTGCACTTAATAATAATTTGATCTTATGTACCGGAACAAGACTCATCATTTCAAAGTCCCTTATTGTGATGTGTGCACTGTTTGCAGCATATTGTTAATATAAAATTGGACTAAACAAATAAGTGGATTTGTGTTGATTGGAGAGTCAAAAAGGGAATATTATCCCGGGATGTTGGAACTTCAATGATAAATCTTTCCTGTTAATGGTTCATAGAACATAGAACATAGAAAAATACAGCGCAATATAGGCCCTTTGGCCCTCGATGTTGCGCCGATCCAAGCCCACCTAACCTACACTAGCCCACTATCCTCCATATGTCTATCCAATGCCCGTTTAAATGCCCATAAAGAGGGAGAGTCCACACTGCTACTGGCAGGACATTCCATGAACTCACAACTCGCTGAGTAAAGAATCTACCCCTAACATCTGTCCTATACCTACCACCCCTTAATTTAAAGCTATGCCCCCTCGTAATAGCTGACTCCATACGTGGAAAAAGGAACTTATGTCATTTTGAACCATGCAGATCCAGTTAACACCCTCTGATTATCATCGGTTCATCTACATGAGGAACATTTTCCTCCCATCTACAGCCTTTACTAGCATTCATTTAAAAGGCTGACTACAACTCCCATGTGAGGAGTTTTAGTCTACTTGTCCTGGTGCAGAGTTTGTGGAAGTACTGCATTGAATTCTTGGCAGAATTTTGCTGGCTTTTGGATTTTCAAATGAGTAATATTGAGACAGAGAAGTACTGTAGTCCGACCGAAAGAAAGTCTGCCACAGTTAGCAGGGGCTGTTTGCCTCTTCCAGTAGAATGTGATATGGAAATATAACAGAAATGGGCAGCAGTGTATGTGGAGAAATAGCAGCTACTGAACATGTAGGTATGGAACTTTGTCATAATGTCATCAGATAGCATGGCACAGGAACCCAAGACTGTCAGGTTCACGAGGTGTCTTCTCTTAACATCTCTTGTATATATTAGCAGTTAGTGAAGGTAGTCAATGTTCACTGACATGGGTGTGGATTGTTCTCTATCAATAAACCAGATGTGAGTATGCAAAAGATGGAAGAGAAGCCCTCTCAATAGAAAGCCCTAAATCCCTAATGATGATTTTTTTGGGCACTTTGAAATGAAGAGAAGAGGCAGGCAGGCACAAAAAAAGCAAAGCTGGGCAGGGTGCTGACCTGTCACGAGCAGCATTAAATTTTTCCAAGTCAGGGTTGGGGTCAGAAGGGCTATCTGCACCCACAGGAGAGAAGTCACTATCTTGCTTTGGCAAATTACATCACTGAATCCCCCACAAACGCCAAGCAAGAAATTGCCTTTGATCAGAAACAGAACTAGCCCAGCCATATAAATACTGTGGTTACAAAAACAAGTCAGAGGCTGGGAATTGTACAGCTAGTAACTCATTTCTGACTCTTCAAACCCATCATCTACAAAGTGCAATTCAGGCGTATTTTGGAAAACTGCTTACTTGCCTGAATGAACACAGCTTCAATAATATACAAGAAGCTTGACACCGTCAGGACAGAACAGCTCATTGATGGGCACTCTATCCATTGCTTTAAACACTCACTCCTTCCACCATCTGATGCATAGTAGCATATACAAGATGCACAACAGCAAATTGCCATGTCTCCTCTAAAAGCACTTTCTAAAGCTTTATCACCGAGAAGTGCAAGGGCAGCATATCAATTTAACACCTACAAGTTCCCTTCCAAGTCACACACATTCAAAATCTTGGAACTCCCTTCCACGGGTATTGTGGGTGTACCATATTATAGGGGTATTATATGAAAGCAGCTCATCGCCATCTTCTCAAGGGCAATTAGGAATGGTCAACAACAATGCTCATGTGATGAAGAA
>NC_057735.1:51800572-51805289 GCF_004010195.1 Chiloscyllium plagiosum
TCTGTAATAGCCACAACATCGAAATCCCAGGTACCAACCCACACTGCAAGTTCATCTACCTTATTTCGTATACTTCTTGCATTGAAGTATACACACTTCAAGCCACTTTCCTGTTTACAGGCACCCTCCTTTGAGATTGATACCATGTTCCTAACCTCCCTACACTCCAGGTCCTGCACCCTAAAGCTACAATCTAGGTTCCCATGTCCCTGCAGAGTTAGTTTAAATCCCCCCAAGAGCACTAGCAAACCTCCCCCCAAGGGTACTGGTGCCCCTCAGGTTCAGGTGTAGACCATCCTGTTTATAGAGGTCCCACCTTCCCCAGAAAAAACCCCAGTTATCCAGATACCGGAATCCCTCCCTCCTGCACCATCCCTATAGCCACGCATTTAACTGTTCTCTCTCCCTATTCCTTGGCTCTCTATCACGTGGCACGTTTAACAAACCAGAGACAACAACTCTGTTTGTTCTAACTCTGAGCTTCCAGCCTAGCTCCCTGAAAGCCTGCCTAACATCCTCAGCCCTCCTCCTACCTATGTCGTTGGTGCCAATGTGGACCACGACTTCAGGCTGCTCCCCCTCCCCCTTAAGGACCCGGAAAACATGATCAGAGACGCCACGTACCCTTGCACCTGGGAGGCAACATACCAAACGTCTACCTTCCCTTCTGAGCAACGGGGACAGGCTCCGTGCCAGAGGCCTGAACCCCATTGCTTACCCCTGGTAAGTCGTCCCCCCCACAAGTATCCAAAACGGTATATTTGTTCTTGAGGGGAACGGCCGCAGGGGGTCCCTGCACTGGCTGCTTCCTCCCAGTCCCCCTCACTGTCACCCATCTTTGGAGTTACTACTTCCCTAAAGCTCCGATCTATGACCCCCTCTGCCTCCCAAATGATCCTAACTTCATCCAACTCCAGCTCCAGTTCCCTAACACGGTCTTGGAGGAGCTGGAGATGGGTGCACTTCCTGCAAGTGTAATCAGCAGGGACAGCTATGGCATCCCTCACCTCAAACATGTTGTAAGAGGAACATTGCACTGCCTTCACTGCCATCCCTCTAAAAGTAACCTTTTAAAAAAAACTAAAGAATAGAACAAGCAAAATGCGGCAAGTATAAATGAAGGGTGAGTATTTCCTTCCCGGCTGCCCCTCTGGTCGTCGTCACTTCCCCCTGCGGCTCCCGCTCTTTCTGTGAAGAAAAAAACCCACCGCTGCCCGCTACCGGTAAGTAATTTTAAAACAAACTGCCTCACCTTAGCTGTAGCCTTCCGGGTTCGTTTAAACTCAGCTGCTGCTCGCACTCAAATTCCCACCTCAGGCGACTGACTGTGTGGAGTTTGCACGTTCTCCCCGTGTCTGCGTGGGTTTCCTCCGGGTGCTCCCGTTTCCTCCCAGAGTCCAAAGATGTGCAGATGAGGTGAATTGGCCATGCTAAATTGTCCATAGTGTTAGGTAAGGGGTAAAATTCTCCTACATTTACCCCTTCACCTAACACTAGGGCAATTTAGCTTGGCCGCAATTTAGCGTGGCCAATTCATCTGGCCTGCGGGAGGAAACCAGAGCACCCGGAGAAAACACACGCTGACACAGGGAGAATGTGTAAACTCCACACAGAAAGTTGTCTGAGATGGGAATTGAACGCGGGTCTCTGGCGCTGTGAGGCAGCAGTGCTAACCACTGTGCCACCTCACCTCCCGGCCAGTCGGTTGTTGCCCGGCCGGTCATTTTTACAAATGCTGAACTGTATTTGGAACAACACTGAGCCCTGTGCTCGTCCATTTGCCAGTACACCCCATGACAATGTGAAGAAGCTCTTCAGCTACAAAACAGCATTAGGAGCAAGTGATGGACAGGGCTGGGCAATCTCACAATCAATGTTCCAGATTTATCTGTGCAGTCCTGCAAAAATAGCCATAAATGATAGTGGATACTGAAAGAGACCACTGGAGGAGGAGACTGATCTCCAGCAATGAATCCCCCAGTTATGGGGGAGCGCCGTCATCTGGGATAAAAAATTAAAGGTGCTGCATTTTTAACAATCTTCAGCTAAGAGGGCCCTCACATAATCTATTTAGGACTTCTTGAGTGGACCCCAGCATCAAAGATGTCAATCTTCAGAGTATTTGATTCACTCCACACGATGTGAAGAAATGGCTAGAGACACTGAAGACTGTGATGGCTGTAGGCCCTAACAACAATTAACTCCAGAGATTGCCACATCTCTAGCCAAGCTGTTTTATTCCAGCAGAACACTGACCTCTGCCATTAATCTGTTAAATTGTCCAAATATGTTCTGTACACAAAAGCAGGGCGCTGGCATTGCAACCAGTCACTGATCCATCACTATACAGTCTACCATGTAAATATGAAGTAAGGTGTCCGCAATAATGTGATCAATCAACGATACCTGCTCAGTGACATGCAGTCAGTGTTGTGACAGGACCACTCAGCTTCTGATTCCGTGGCAGGCTTTGTCCAAAAGAGTAGAACTCCAAATGGGAAGTGAGAGCATTTACTCTGAACATCAAGGCACTATTTGACAGTGTGTGACAATGGCAGCCCAAGTAAAATTATAGTTAATCAGAATCTGGGGGAAGCTTCTGCTGGTAGGAGTGATCACCAGCAAAAAAGGATTGTTGTTAGTGTCAGTAGTTTGACACCAAGGTAGCTCAGCAGGCATTATCAGGAAAGATAGTGTCCAAGGCTCAACCATCTTCAGCTGCTGCAATGACATTCTCTCCATCATAAGGTCAGACACGGGAATGTTCATTAATTCTACCATTCCCCACATTCCGACAAATGGCTGCTATGGTGAGAATACCAGAACAGAGGTTAGGAATCCTGCAGCTTGTAACTTTTCTCCTGTCTTGCCAAATCCTGTTCACTATGTCTGAGGCTCAACTCAGGAATATGATGGGATAATCTCCAATGGGACAAGATGTGGGAAATATACTGGCTTAGTCCGACAAATGGCAAAGAATATTCATGACACACAAACGCTTGACAAATACAACAATAAAAAACCAAACCATCCTTGATTAGATTAGATTAGATTCCCTACAGTTTGCGAAGAGGCCCTTCGGCCCAACAAGTCCACACTGACCCACCGAAGAGCACCCCACCCAGACCCATCCCACTACATTTGTCCTGACTAATGCACCACGGGCAATTTAGCATGTTTAATTCACCTAACTTGCACATCTTTGGACAGTGGGAGGAAACCGGAGCACCGGAGGGAAACCCACGCAGACACGGGGAGAATGTGCAAACTCCACACAGACAGTTGCCCGAGGCGGGAATTGACCCCAGGTCCCTGGCGCTGTGAGGCAGCAGTCCTTCTTTGATTTTCAGTCGCATTACCATCACAGAGTTCTCAGCTTAGTGTTTACCAGCATCCTGGGTATTATCATTGATCAAAACTTGTCCTGGACTAGCTATATAAATAACACTGTCTTCAAGTCGCTAGGAATTCTGCAGTGAGTAATTCACCTGCTGACAGTCCAAAGCCTGTCCCCAAAGCATGGGATACATTATTTCCAAGGAATAACAGAGGACAAAGCAAGCCCATTTGATTGTTATACCTTCCATAAACATCCATCCCCTCCACCACTGCAAATAATGCATATCATAATGTTAAAAGCAGCAAGGAGGGGACATGAAAGGTCTTTAGTAGATAGGATTAGGGAAAACCCTAAGGCTTTCTATAGGTATGTATACCTTCCATAAACATCCATCCCCTCCACCACTGCAAATAATGCATATCATCGACAAGTTGAACTGCACCAAAGCTTATTAGACTGTATCCTCCAACTCCACGACCAGCTAGATAGACAAAGTCAGTAGGTACATGGGAGAAACACTGATCTGCAAGCTCCGTCCTTCATACGGTCAGATTGTACAATTCACTCATGGTTTTACAATTCCAAACTTCTTAGATCACAAAATTATTTCCTGTCCAAATGCTGCAAGACTTGGACAAGAGCCAGGTTTTGGCTGAAAAATGACAAGTAGCATTAGTGCTGCATAAATGTTAGACAATGACCATTGTCTACCTCACCGTTGCCATTTGCCATTCAATGACATGACCATTGCTGAATCCATTGGCACTACCATTCTGAGGTTTATCCAACACCACATTGCTGCTATGGTGAGAATACCAGAACAGAGGTTAGGAATCCTGCAGCTTGTAACTTTTCTCCTATCTTGCCAAATCCTGTTCACTATGTCTGAGGCTCAACCCAGGAATATGATAGGATAATCTCCACTTTGCTGAATGAATTAAGCTTCAACAGTACACAATCAGTTTGACGCAATCATAGAACAAGCAGACCACTTGATTGGTCCCTGTCCACAATCACTCACTTCCCCCACCACCGAAACTCAGCAGCAGGTATGTGCACACTATGGAACTCCTTAGTTAGCACCTTGTGCAGACATTACCACAACCATCTCGAAGAAAAAAAACAGCATTTCAGGAAACATTAACAAAAAGATACATCAGAATCAGAACAGTAGCAAGTATTCAGAGGGGTGATTAAAGTCTTTCTGAGAAAATATTTTCCCACAAAGTCAAAAAGGATCCAGCTGCTAAATCCGGAGTTCCCTGGAAGTCTACGAGCATTCAGACTCAATGAGTACGCTCATGTCAGACAGTGGGAACTCTGTAATACAGAGGAGTGTAGAATGCAGAATGCAATCCAAAAGGAAATTAGAATGCA
>NC_057735.1:51805789-51815798 GCF_004010195.1 Chiloscyllium plagiosum
TAATTCCAGTGTCCAGGGGGTTCAGAGTAGTGACGTCAGAATTATGATTTCAAAATCTTAATGTACCGGCAAGCAGGAAGGTGGTCTGAAACCTGTCTACTTCAATGCTAGGAGCATCCAGAATAAGGTGGGTGAACATGCAGCATGGGTTGCTACCTGGAATTTCGATGTTGTGGCCATTTTGGAGAAATGGATAGAGCAGGGACAGGAATGGTTATTGCAGGTTCTGGGATTTAAATGCTTCAGTACAAACGGAGAAAATGGTAAACGAGGGGGCGGTGTGGCATTGTTACTTAAGGACAGTATTACGGAAGCAGAAAGGATGTTTGAGGAATCGTCTACTGAGGTAGTATGGGCTGAGGAAAGGAGAGGTCACCCTGTTGGGAATTGTCTATAGGCCTCCAAATAGTTCCAGAGATATAGAGGAAAAGATAGCAAAGATAATTCTGGACAGGAGCGTGAGTAACAGGTTAGTTGCCAGGAGGACTTCAACTTTTCAAATATTGACTGGAAATACTATAGTTCGAGTACTTTAGATTGGTCAGTTTTTATTCAATGTGTGCAGGAGGGTTTTCTGACACAGTATGTAGACAGGCCAACAAGGGTCAAGCCACATTGGATTGGTACTGGGTAATAAACCCGTACAGGTTTTAGATTTAGAGGTCGGTGAGCACTTTGGTGAAAGTGACCACAATTCAGTTATGTTTGCCTTAGCCCAGAGAGCACCTCTGGGCCACCCGGACGAACCAACCCAACCACCCTGTAGCACAGCATTTCAACTCCCCCTCCCACTCCACCGAGGATATGCAGGTCATTGGACTCATCCACCGCCAAACCACAACAACGCGACGGTCGGAGGAGGAGCATCTTATCTTCCGACTGGGAACCCTCCAACCACAGGGGATGAACTTGGACTTCACCAGTTTCTTCATCCCCCCTCCCCCCACCTTGTCTCAGCCGAATCCCTCCAGCCCGGCACCACCTTCCTGACCTGCAGTCTTCTTCTTGACCTCTCCGCCTCCATCCTACTCCGACCTATCACCCTCACCTTGACCTCTTTCCACCTATCACATTTCCAACGCCCCTCCTCCAACTCCCTCCTCCCTACCTTTTATCTTCTCCTGCTGAACACTCTCTGCTCATTCCTAAAGAAGGGCCTGTGCCCGAAACGTCGAATCTCCTGTTCCCTGGATGCTGCCTGACCTGCTGTGCTGTTCCAGCAATAAAGTTTCAACTTTGATAGGACCCACCCTCTCCTTTTTCAACATGATGTAGAGGTGCTAGTATTGATGTTACCTGACGAAAGAACAGTGCTCCAAAAGCTTGTGATTTGAAATGTACCTGTTGGACTAAAACCTAGGGAGCTTGAGAGTTACAAGATTGCCAGGAAAAACCTAAACAGCGAGCTAAGAAGAGCCAGGAGGGAACATGAGACAATGTTGGCAAGTCAGATCAAGGAAAACCTTAAAGCTTTTTGTAGGTCTATCAATAATGCTGTGCTGACATTTTATATGTCTGTATCTCTGCAGTGCACTGACTCCTGCAATAGTTCTTATTTGCATCCTTGCATCACACTTCATCTTTGTAATGGCTTTCACTTCCAACACACCTCCCTATTTCTGTAACAGCTAAGAGTCCCTAGATCCTCTTTATCTCTGTAAAACGCTCCAGTCACAACAACCTTCCCTGTCTCGATGACCTCCAGTCCCAATAGTCCTATCTCTGTCAGCTGTTTCCATTTCAACAACACTGTCTTCCTGTAATCTTCTTCAGCAACTAGTATTGTCACTATGTCTGTTTCTCCAGTCTCAACAACCCTCTCTGTGTCTCAAACTTCAGTTTATTCCTGGAACCTGCCCTATCCCTATTGTTTTCTCCTGGCTGTACACCATTCTTATCTTGCGTGACTGCCTTCAGCCCGATAACACTTCCTTGGTCTGTAATCTGATCTAGTCTTTGCAATCACTGTAACTGTGCTACCTCTGAAACCCCACCTATCTCTGGCTGGATCCAGCCACTACAACACCTCCTTTCTGCATAATCTCCAACTCCTGCAACATTTGTTTCCTGCAAATCACCTCCAGCTCATCCAGTCTCAGTCTTGAAGCACATTAAGGTAGCTACATCTTGGGACGTGATGAAGGGAAGCAAGGGAAGAAATTAAGGGACTGCTGATGGAGATGTTTGTATCATTGACAGCCACAGGTTGAAGTGCCCAAAGATTGGAGGGTGAATAATGTTTATGCCGTTATTTTGTAGCTGCAGGAAATACTAAGGAACTGCAGACCAGTGAGCCTAACATCCATGGTGATTCGTTCTTAGTGGGGATTCTCGGAGACAGGATCCACCTCGACTGGAAGGTTTAAATTATAAGGAGAGGTTGGATAGGCTTGGACTTTTTCTCCATGCGCATTGCAGACGGAGAGGGGACCCCAGAGAGGTATATAAAGTCATGAGAGGCATATATAAGGCAGATAGTGGATAGCTTTTCCCCATGGTAGGGGAGACCAAAACTAGAGGGCAGAGGTTTCAGGTGAGAAGGGAGAGATCAAAAGGAACCAAAAGGTGGTAAGTGTCTATTCTAGGCTGCCAGAGGTGGTGGTGGAAGTGAGTACTATTTTGTCATTTCAGAAACTTTTGATAGGTACGCGAATGGGATGAGTATGGAGAAATGTGGATCAAAGTTGGAAATAATAATTCTGGGAAGTGTAAAAATAGACAAGTGCGATGGGCCAGATGGAATTTATCCCAGGATTATCTAGGAAACCAGGGAGGAGATCGTGGAGCCTTTGGCTTTGTTCTTTATGTTGTCATTGTCTACTGTAATAGTGTCAGAAGTTTGTCCCCTTTTCAAGAAGGGGAGTAGAGCCCACCCTGGAAATTACAAAGCTATGAGCCTTAGTTCGGTAGATAGGATTTATAATCATCTAGAAAGGAATAAGTTAATTAGGGTTAGTCAACATAGATTTTTGAAGGGTAACTCGTGCCTCACAAACCTTATTGAGTTCTCTGAGATGGTCACAAAACAAGGGGATGAGGGTTGATGTGGTGTATATGAAATTCAGTACTGTGTTTGATAAGGTTCCCAAAGGTAGGCTATTGCACAAAATACAGTGGCACGGGCTTAAGCATTATTTTGCAGTTTGGATCAGAAACTGGCTAGCTCAAAGAAGACAGAATGTGGTGATAGATGGGAAATATTCATCCTGGAGTTCACTTATGAATAGAGTACCACAAAGATCTGTTTTTGGTCGACTGTTGTTTGTCATTTTTATAAATAAAAGCAAATTACTGCGGATGCTGGAATCTGAAACCAAAAAAGAGAAAAAGCTGGAAAATCTCAGCAAGTCTGGCAGCATCTGTAAGGAGAGAAAAGAGCTGTCGTTTCGAGTCTAACTGACCCTTTGTCAAAACTAAAAATAGGGAGATATAAGGAGGTATTTATACTAGGCCGAGAGAAGGTGAGTCATGGCTCCAGAAGCAAAGGTAGCACAAAAGGTATGATAATGATAGTGCATCGAGAGATTATAGGAAGATTAGGCACTGTGAATGACCAATGCTGAAGCCAGACAAAATATGTAGGGGATGGGGGGGATGGGTGAAGCAGAGGCAGAATGGAAAACAGGGGAGCAGGGTAGCAAAGGGGGAAGATGAGAGGAAAAAGATGATGAGAGAGTGGGGAGCGAGAGAAAGAGAGACAATCAAGAAATAAGAGTTACAGAACAGTGAAAAAAATTTTTTAAAAGGATAAATAAAATAAATGAAATAAAATTACTGAGCAGAATGAAAACAGAGGGGTTAAGATGGGATAATCATCTGAAGTTGTTGAATTCAACGTTGAGACCGGCAGGCTGTAATGTGCCTAGTCGGAAGATGAGATGCTGTTTCTCCAGTTTGCGTTGAGCTTCACTGGAACATTGCAGCAGGCCAAGGACAGACATGTGGGCATGGGAGCAGGATTGTGTGTTGAAGTGGCAAGCCACGGGAATGTCCGGGACCTCAGCAAAGCGATCTCCCAGTTAGGGTTTTGTCTCTCTGAGAAAGATGAGACCACATTGGGAGCAATGAATGCAATAGACCAAATTGAAAGAGGTACAAATGAAATGCTGTTTAATTTGAAATGAGTGTTTGGGGCCTTGGATGGTGACCATGGCAGAGATAAAGGGGCAGGTGTTGTACTTTCTCCAATTGCATGGGAAGGTGCCGTGTTATGGGAGAGGTGTAAGGTGTGATGGAGGAGTGAACTAGGTTGTCCCAGAGGGAACGATCTCTGCGGAATGCAGACGGGGAAGGGAAGGGAAGGGAAGATGTGTTTATTGGTGGTGTCGTGTTGGAGTTGGTGAGCATGGAAGAGGTAAAGGGGCAGGTATTGCACCTTCTGCGATTGAATGGGAAGATGCTGTGTCTACTGGGAGGGGTGTTAGGTGTGAGGGAGGAGTGGACTAGATTATCCCGGAGGGAACGATCTCTGCAGAATGCAGACAGGGGGAGTGAAGGGAAGATGTGTTTAGTGGTTGCGTCATGTTGGCGTTGGCGAGCATGAAAGAGGTTAAGATTATTGATAGTGTAGATGACCAGAGAGATCTCCATGTAGATAGATCCCTGAAAGTTGCTACCCAGGTTGATAGGGCTGTTAACAAGACATATGGTGATTAGCTTTTATTGGTAGAGGGATTGAGTTTTGTGCTCATGAGAACATGCTATAGCTATACAAAACCCTGGCGCAGCCACATTTGGAGTATTGCATATAGTTCTGGATACTGCATTGTACGATGGATGTGGAAGCTTTGGAAAGGGTTCAGAGGAACTTAACTAGAATGTTGCCTAGTTGGACTGAAGGGCCTCTTTTTTGTGTTGTAGACATCTATGATTCTATTATCTTGCTATTCCTAAGCTACTCATTCTATCCCTGGTATCTCCTCCAGACTCAAAAATCTGTCCTATCTCAGTAACCTCCTCCAGCTCAACAGATATCTCATCATGTATAACCACCCTCCCTATCACATCAATTTCTCCAGCCATTAAAATACTCAATTTCATTCCTCCATTTGATATGAATCTCCTGATCTCTTGTCCCTCTTCAATTCCCCAAAACCTTCTGGTAACTTTAAATTCTTTCAGACCCTAGAAACCTTTCTGCCTGTGCAATGTCCATTTTCATACAGTCCTCTGCATGAATGTCCACTGCGCACATGGACACACTCACTCTGCCTCTCTCTCCTGCACACACATATAGAGGTTCATGAGGTGAATTTGTATTTGCAGAATTATATTTGCAGATAGATTCTATTTTGCTCAAAAAATGCACAGTTTGCAGGGAGTCAATCCAAGTAATATTTGTAAATTCCTCTTCGGAAATAGAACCAGTCTGACTCAAGATTGGCCTGACTCACAACTTTAAGACATTATCTGAGCTGAGATGCCTCCTTTTTGTTGGAAAACCTGAAAATTATCTGAGCATGTGACTTAAAAGAAGTTCTGGGATTTATCTATTTAAAAAATCAAAACCAGCAAATCCATTCTGTAAGATGAAAAACGTAACAATTTCGGTTTGTTCAATGAAACATTCCATCACTGTAATCTTTTGCTGTAAATTCTGTTCATGGTCCCTCTTCACAACCAAATGACGAAGAAGCAGCGCTTTGAAAGCTAGTCCCTCCAAATAAATCTGTTGAACTATAACCTGGTATTGTGTGATTTTTAATTTTGTCCACCCCAGTCTAAAACTATGTCCTCTACATCCCTCTTCCAGGTCAACACACCTCTTATCTCTATATCTTCTGACAACACCTTCAAATATTACATATTTCCGAATCTTCCTCCAGCTTCTGAAATCCTCACTGTTTCTGCAACATACTCCCTGTCTACAATGAGTAATGTTTCGGTTGGCAGACTGTAACTAGTGAGTACAAGATGAGGCCTTGGGCCTCAGCTATTTGCAATCCATACTGACGCTTGAAGATGTATGGACCAAATGTAATGTTTCCACAATTCTTTGTGATTCAAAACAGGATGGGGATATGGATTCTGTGGAGGATTCATTAGATTACAGAGGACTTGGGTAGTTTTGGAGATTTTTTTTATTTTATTCAAATCATTCAGGGAGGTGGTGGCCCAGAGGTATTATTGCCAGGCTCTTAATCCAGAAACTAAGGTTCAGAGGTCTCTGCCTTGAATCCTACCATAGCAGATGGTGTAATTTAAATTCAGTTCAAAAAAAACTCTTGAATTAAGAATCTAATGTTGAGAACAAAATTGTTGTCGATTGTCAGAAACCTGCACATGGCTCACTAAGAAGCAAGGAAGGAAATATGCTATCCTTAGCTGGTCTGACCTATATGTGAATACCGATCCTCAGTAATATGTTTGAATCTCAACTGCCCTCCAAAATGGCTCAGTATATCATTCAGTTTTATTAATCGCTATAGAGTCTCACCTGGACTGCAGTGATTGAAGAAGGCAATTCAGCACTGCCTTCTCAAGGACAATGAAGAAATGGGAATAAATGCGGGCCCAGCTAGTGCTCCCCACGTCCCACAACGGAATGGACAAATACAACTATTTCCCATATGTAATTGCCTGGAGGAGGTGATGGTGAGCTGCCTTCCTGATCCACTGCAATCCTTTGGGTGTAGGGACAGACACAGTGTTGTTAGGATAGAGCGTGGTTTGAAGGAGACACTGGGAATGTTATACAGCTGCCAGTGTGCATGCTCTGTGAATGTTCCCTTATTGCTGTGGCGTCCTCCAGCCCCTACAGCATATTTTTTATCTGTAACTGTCTGTAAGCCCAAGTATGCTCCTTTTCCTCCAGCTCCTCCCAATATTAAACTTCCTTTATCCACTTGTGCCCTCCTATAATTCCGCCACCTCAAACCCCACTGACACTTTCTATCTCTACAACCTGTTTTGTGTCCCACAACATGCTCTGCATTTGTAATTATTTTCCATGTACTATAACCCTCCATATCTCATGTAGCAACTCCATCCAGCACATATTGCTCTCCCTAACTCTGTGGTCTCCTCTTGCCACAGCAATTCATACTAGCTTTATAACGTCATTCAGGCCTTTATCACCCTCCATATCTCTGCCATCACCTCCAGCACATTCAACTCTCACTCCTCCGATCATCACATTAAATTCCTACAATGTTTCCGCTTCCTACGACACTCCTTTTGCGAGAAAAACTGTTAGTCTCTCTTTAACACCTGCTTCAACATTTTGGTTACCCTTAGTCAGTTTCTAGAATGTTCTGTCTTCAGAATTATCTGTTTTCATTGACTGGTCAGGCAGCATCTGAAGCGCAGGAGGATCAACATTTCGGGCATAAGCCCTTTTCCAGCACCACAATCTTGACTCTGATCTCCAGCGTCTGCAGTCGTCACTTTCTCCTCGTTTTCATTGAATATTGTTGAAGCCTATTTTCATCTAATATGATTCTTAAAGAACTGAGTGAGTCACTGATTGATCTTTCTTGGTAATGTTTTATCTGTTTCAATGGAATATCTATTTGTTGAATATTTTCTTGCCATTAACGTACATACATTTCAGTCTGTTTACCTTGTTATCCATGGGCCTTTCTCTTATACCCATGTAATTTGCTTTGTTTCAATTTCAGGTTGTTGGGTGTATTTGGAATAGGGGAAATGAATATTCAAGGATACACGTGTTATCGTAAGGACAGACTGACGGGCAGAGGGGGTGGGGTAGCCTTGTTGGTAAGGGAGGATATTCAGTCCCTTGCGCGGGGGGGACCTAGAGTCAGGGGATGTAGAGTCAGTGTGGATATAGCTTCGAAATACTAAGGGTAAAAAGACCCTCTTGGGAGTCATCTACAGGCTCCCAAACAGTAGTCTGGATGTCGGATGTAAGTTGAATCAGGAGCTGAAATTGGCCTGTCGCAAAGATGTTACTACAGTTGTTATGGGGGATTTTAACGTGCAGGTAGACTGGGAGAATCAGGATGGTATTGGACCTCAAGACAGAGACTTTGTGGAGTGCCTCAGAGATGGATTCTTAGAGCAGCTGGTGCTGGAGCCGACCAGGGAGAAGGCAATTCTGGATCTGGTATTGTGTAACGAAACAGAATTGGTCAGAGACCTCGAAGTGAAGGAGCCAGTGGGAAGTAGTGACCATAATACATTAAGCTTCAATCTGCAATTTGAGAGGGAGAGGGTACAATCGGAAGTGACAGTACTTCTGTTGAATAAAGGGAAGTATGGAGCTATGAGGGAGGAGCTGGCCAAAGTTCAATGGTGCAATATCTTAGCAGGAATGACTGTGGAGGAACAATGGTGGATATTTCTGTGTATAATGCAGAAGTTGCAGGATCAGTTCATTCCTAAAAGGAAGAAAGATCCCAGTAGGAGGCATGGGCGGCCGTGGCTGACGAGGGAAGTAAAGAAACATATAAAGTTAAAAGAGATAAAGTATAACATAGCAAAGATAAGTGGGAAAACTGAGGACTGGGAAGTTTTTAAAGAGCAACAGAGGATTACTAAGAAGGAAATACGCAGAGGAAAAATGAGGTACGAAGGTAAACTGGCGAATAATATAAAGGAGGATAGTAAAAGCTTTTTTAAGTATGTACAAGGCAAAAAAATGGTGAAGACTAAAATTGGGCCCTTGAAGACAGAAACAGGGGAATATATTACGAGGAACAAAGAAATGGCAGAAGAATTGAATTGGTTTTTCAGATCTGTGTTCACTGGGGAAGACAAAGCAATCTCCCTGAGATAACAGTGGCTGAAGGACCTGAACTTAAGGGAATTTATATTTGCCAGGATTTGGTGTTGGAGAGAGTGTTAGGTCTGAAGGTTGATAAGTCTCCAGGGCCTGATGTTGTACATCCCAGGGTCCTGAAGGAGGTGGCGTGGGAAATCGTGGATGCGTTGGTGATTATTTTCCAGAGTTCGAAAGATTCGGGGTCGGTTCCTGAGGATTAGAGGGTGGCTAATATTATACCACTTTTTAAGAAAGGTGGGCGAGAGAAAGCAGGAAATTATAGACCAGTTAGTCTGAATTCAGTGGTGGGAAAGATGCTGGAGTCTATTGTAAAGGATGAAATTACGACACATCTGGACAGTAGTAACAGGATAGGACAGAGTCAGCATGGATTTATGAAGGGGAAATCATGCTTGACTAATCTTCTTGAATTTCTTTGAGGATGTAACTCTGAAGTTGGACCGGGGAGATCTAGTCGATGTAGTGTACCTGGACTTTCAGAAAGCTTTTGATCAAGTCCCACACAGGAGGTTAGTGAGTACAATTAGGGCGCACGGTATTGGGGGCAAAGTACTAGATTGGATTGAAAATTGGTTGGCTGATAGGAAACAAAGGATAGTGATAAACGGCTCCATTTCGGAATGGCAGGCAGTGACCAGTGGGGTACCCCAGGGATCCGTGCTGGGACCGCAGCTTTTTACAATATATATTAATGATATAGAAGATGGTATCAGCAATAACATTAGCAAATTTGCTGATGATACAAAGCTGGGTGGCAGGGTGAAATGTGATGAGGATGTTAGGAGATTACAGGGTGCCCTGGACAAGTTAGGTGAGTGGGCAGATGCATGGCAGATGCAGTTTAATGTGGATAAATGAACGGTTATCCACTTTGGTGGCAAGAGCAGGGAGGCAGATTACTACCTCAACAGAATCAATTTGGGTAGAGGGGCAGTACAGAGAGATCTGGGTGTTCTTGTACACCAGTCAATGAAGGCAAGCATGAAGGTACAGCAGGTAGTGAAGAAGGCTAATAGCATGCTGGCCTTCATAACAAGAGGAATTGAGTATAGAAGCAAAGAGGTGCTTCTGCAGCTGTACAGGGCCCTGGTGAGACCACACCGGGAGTACTGTGTGCAGTTCTGGTCTCCAAATTTGAGAAAAAACATTCTGGCTATTGAGGGAGTGCAGCGTAGGTTCACGAGGTAAATTCCTGGAATGGCAGGATTACCTTACACTGAAAGACTGAAGCGACTGGGCTTGTATACCCTTGAGTTTCAAAGA
>NC_057735.1:51815824-51829910 GCF_004010195.1 Chiloscyllium plagiosum
GATGGGTGAGTGCCGAACTAGAGGACACAGCTTAAAAATACGGGGTAGACCATTTAGGACAGAGATGAGGAGACACTTCTTCACCCAGAGAGTGGTGGCTGTGTGGAATGTTCTGCCCCAGAGGGCAGTGGAGGTCCAGTCTCTGGATTCATTTAAGAAAGTGTTGGATAGAGCTCTCAAAGATAGTGGAATTAAGGGTTATGGAGATAAGGCAGGAAGAGGATACTGATTAGGAATGATCAGCCATATTCATATTGAATGGCGGTGCAGGCTTGAAGGGCTGAATGGCCTACTCCTGCACCTATTGTCTATTGTCTATATTCCATGTAAGTTCCATCTTCTCTCAGTTTCCAAGAGGATCTCTTACTCTTTAATTCAGCTTCATTACACAATGCTCCAGCTGAGATAGACAATCCGTTGCACATAATTTGTAGTTCGAAGAAACACTGGCAGAAATAAACATTAGACAAACTCCTCTTTGTGATCACTTTTCCCATTGTGATTGTCCCAGATGGCATGAAGATTACTGCACCATTGATAACAGCACCTGGACGAATACAGAGAGACCAAAAACAGCGGCCTATCCTTGGCTCCATGTGTTTGCACGCCAAACCACCGCCTGAGTATTTCCTGTCCACATTTATACATAGCTGGTGAGGAAATGGACATAGATTGAGAATGATCAGCACATGACAGGCACAATGGCATCAGTCATGCTGTCCTTCCCATCCTCTCCCATTCCTCCCTCCACTTGGATCACACTCTGCCTCAGCGGGAGCCACTGCCCAGCACTAAACTGTGCGCCTGCAATGGAGTGCAGGCAGAATCTAAGGCCAAACAGTAGTGACTGCTGTTGTCTTGGAACCTACATCCCTCGCACCCCTCGCCACTGGACCAAGACCTTGTCCTGCTGAGTCCCCGCATTAAAGGAAATCTCACATAGGCATCTGCCACGCCCTCAGGATGAAATTTAGGACCTAGCTTAGATTAGATTCCTTACAGTATGGAAAAAGACCCTTTGGCCCAACAAGTCCACACCGACCCTCCGAAGAGTAACCCATCCAGATCCATTCCCCTACTCTCTCTACCTCTGACTAATGCAATTTAGCATGTCCAATTCGCCTGATCTGCACATCTTTGGACTGTGGGAGGAAACCGGAGCACCCGAAGAAAACCCACGCAGACATGGGGAGAAGGTGCAAACTTCACACAGGCACCGAGGCAGGAATCGAACCCGGGTCCCTGGCGCTGTGAGGTAGCAGTGCTAACTACTGAGTCGTTGTGCCGCCCCGTGACTTGGAACATCAGGATCCTTCTGGACAGTCCCATTTGTGACAGACCGGAACTGCACACCACCATCATTGCCCAGGAACTCAAATACTACCATACTGACATCATCACTCTGAGTGAAACCCAGCAGACTGAGGTTGACACATTTATCTGGTAAGGCAAGGCCTAAGAAGAACAAAACATCCGTGTAATGGATTTTACCATTAAAACTAAACTGGCGGAGCAACTCAGAGACTTTCCCGGCAGAATAATTGAATGCGTCATGACACCTGGCCTCCCCTTTGCTGGGAACCAGTATGTCACAGATATCAGTCCATATGCACCAATACACGATGCAGCAGCCGACGACAAGGAGCAGTTCTGCTCGAGCCTTGACCGATCTCTCTTGCAGTTTGCTTCAAGTGGACAAGCTAACCATCCTCAGTGACTTCAAAACCAAAGTGGACAAAGTACAGACCTCTGGGAAAGTGGGAAAGAGTGAATAGGGAAGCAAAATTCCAATACTTCCCCAGACCAATTGCCCTGAAAAGCAGCTCCTCATCACCACCGCGCTGTTCCACCAAGGAACAAATACAAGCTAGCTCCCATGCTCCAAACATTGGCACCCTCCTTGACTCTGTCATCCACAGAGCAAGGGATTGGAAAGATGTTACACGCTACACCACAGGAGCAGATGACTGCTGGGCAACCAATAATGAAACCATGACATAAAAAACAGGCGATGGGTGGGGAAAACACTTGAGTGCCAATGAATAGCCAACAGCCATGGTGTGCAGGGTTTCTTCTGGGGTCTCAACACCATCCACAGACCAAACCCCCAAACAAACATGGGGGGAGCACTTCAGAGGCTTCTCAACCAGGGTTCTGTCATCAATCTGAGCATCTTTTATCGTATCCCACAGCATGCTACACACTAAAGGCTTAGCAACACCCCAGCCCCTCCTGAAGTAGAGAAGGCCATCCACCAGCTGAAGAACAACAAGGCTGCCTATAGCAGATGTTATCCCTGCTAAGGCATTTACATGCGGATGCAAAGACTTCCCAGTGCAGCTAAATATCCTTGAATGTCTTATGTGGAAGACATGATGTGGAGGTGCCAGTGTTGAACTGGTGTAGACCAAGTTAAAAATCGCATGACACCAGGTTATAGTCTAACAGGTTTATTTGGAAGTACTAGCTTTCCAAGCATTGCTCCTTCATCAGGTAACTAGTGGAGTCGGATCATAAGACGCAGTATCCGTAGCAAAATATCACTGTGTCATGCAATTAAAATGATATACTGAACAATCCTACATTGTTGTTAAGTGTTTCATCATTAGAATGGGTTGCAAGTTTCAGTTCATTAATGTGTAAATGTCTTTTAAGTCACTTTCTTGAGATAATTTAAGGTTTAATGAGAAAAGGTGACAGCTGAACGTAGACAATGTATTAAATGTGTGAGGTTAGAGTCTGTCTGTATTCCAATCTTGAGTCAGAATGGTTCTATTTCCAAATTAGGACTTTATAATATGTCCATGCTATCCATTCACAACTTTCTGCGTAAAGAACCTACCTCTGACATATCCTTCATATCTTCCTCCTAATATCTTCAAACACCTCGTACAGGTCAATCCTGCCCTGGAGAAAAGTCTCTGGCGATTGACTCTATCTAGTCCACTCATTATCTTGTATACCTCGATTAGGTCTCCTCTCTTCCTCCTTCTCAACAGAGAGAAAAGTCAGAGATTTTTAAACCTTTCTTCATAAGGCAAGCCCTACAGTCCAGGCAGCATTCTGGTAAATCTTCTTTGCACCCTCTCCAAAACCTCTATATCTTTCCTATAGTAGGGCGACCAGAACTGGACAAAATATTCCAAGGGTGGACTCACCAGGGATTTGTAGAGCTGTAGCAAATCCTCGCGACACTTAAATCCGATCCCCCTGTTAATGAAAGCCAAAACACCATATGCTTTCTTAACCTTGTCACCCAAGGTTCTTTTAAACAACCATCCCTTCCTTTCCTCAGTGAAACAAATCTTTCCAGCACTAAAGCACTTCTTGCATTAAAATGCACACATTTCAACCCATCACACTGGCTGCACCTTTGCTCAATCTAGTACCTAGCCCTCCTTTGCACGCTGTAACTGGCTGTTCACAATCTACTCCATCATCTGATCCGTAGCTCAAGTGCCCACCATCCTGCCAATCTGATTTAAACCCTCCCAAAGAGCTCCAGTAATCCTCTCTCCTCGGATATTGGTGCCCCTCCAGTTCAGGTGCAACTCGTCCTTCTTGTACAAGTCCCAACTTCGCAAGAAGGCAATCCAACAATGCAAATATCTGAAGCTCTTCCTCTTACACCAGCCCTGAGGCCACATGTTCATCTGTACTCGCTCTCTATTTCTAGCCTCACTCGATCGTGGTATTTACAGTAATTCTGAGATTACGACTTTGCTTGTCCTGCCTTCCAGCTTTCAACCTAACTCGCCATATTCTCTTTTTAGGTCCTCCTCCCTTTGCCGACCTATGTCATTAGTAGCATGTACCATGACTTCTGGCTGGTGTCCCTCCCACTTAAGAATCCTGCAGAATCACTCTGAGAAACCCTGACCTTGGAACTTGGGAGGGAACATACCATCCGGTAGTTTCACTCGAGAAAACACAATCTCCATTCTGGCCCTAACATGATTGAATCGCCTATCACTATCAATCTCCTATTCTACCCCTTCCCGCGTCAGCCACGGAGTGCCAGAAACCTGGCTGCCGTGGCTTTCCCCGGCAGGTCCCCCCACATAACAGTATCCAAAATGGTATACTTATTATTTAGGGGAACAGCCACAATTTCAACAATTCCTCAACATCATCAGAAATGCCACAATGGAGGAGGACGAAATAATGATTTCATTTGCAACAGCGCTGGTTACATCTATAGACATCGACCTACCCAACTGTACCATTGCCACATTATTGGACAAAGTGGTTCCTGGGACACCCGATGACACTAGTAACATCAACTCCACTACTCCACTAGGTACCTGATGAAGGAGCAGTGCTCGGAAAGCTAGTACTTCCAAATAAACCTGTTAGACTATAACCTGGTGTCATGTGATTTTTAACTTTGTCTGCCCTATTGCAACACTGGCACCTCCACATCATGTATTCCACATAACACCAACATGCTACAATTACTAGACCTTCACAACACACTTTACATTTAATTGACAAGTATACAGACAAATCAACAGCACCCCAATGGAGTCCCCGATATCAGGACTGATCGCAGAAGCAATAGTGCGACGTGTGGAATGGACAGCTCTGCCCAACATTCAACCCAAATCTCAATTTGGTATGTAGATGCCACCTTTGTCATCACTAAACGTACACAACTGGGAGAAAGCCACCACCACATCAATAACATCCTAACCAGAATAAAGTTCACTGAAGAAGAGGAGAACAATAGCAAACTCTCCTTCCTGGACACTTACTGGAGAACCCCAGATCAGTGTCAACAGGAAGAACACCCATACAGTGCAAATACTGAACTATAACCGCAACAACGCAACACCCACAAACAAAGCTGCATTTAAATATTATTTAAACAGACAAGGACACACTACAGCTACCCAGAACTCCAGAAGGCAGAGCAGGAACACCTATTCAAGAGATTTAAATAGACCAGGTACCCCTAAAGCACTATCCGCCAGTACTTAAGCAACAAAGCTGAAGAAAGCACTACATGACCAAACACGATAGTGACCATATCATATATCAAAGACATATTAGAAATGACTACATGACTACTCAGATCCCTCGAAATCACAGTGGTCCATAAACCAGAAAACACCTTTCACCAGCTGCTTGGACACCTACATTCTACAGGACGAATGTTATCGACTACAAGGACTGTGAAAAATGCTACATAGATCAAGCAGGAAGAAAACTGATCATACGGACACCAACTCATCACTGTCAGACATGACCAGTACACTCTCTTTTCCAATCAGACAGACAATGAAGGACACAAATTCATCTCGGACAATGTAACCATCCTGAATCAGATAAAACAGAGAATGCCTTGAGCATGGCACTCCAACTAGAAATCAATTAATAAACACATTGAACATATACAAATCATTCAGATACAGAACTGGAAGTACCAGATAACAGAGGCAAATAAATACCACGTGGGATGGTACACCAATGCTTCACCAGAGGCACATTGATAATGTCACCTAGTGAGATGACAAAACACATTAGCTCAGTGAACAAATCTACAATCACAACATCAAATCTAACACCAAGCTGATGGTATACAGAGCTGTGGTGGTTCCTGCCCTCCTATAACGCTCTGGGACATGGACAGTCCACAAGGGGGTCTCAAGGTGCTGGAGCAGTCCCATCAACGTTGCCTGCCCAAGATCCTGTCAATCCGCTGGGAAGACAGACACACCATTAGCAGCGCCCTCAACAAGGCCAAAAACCCCAGTATTGAGACACTTACTACCCTTGCTCAGCTGCAATGGGCTGGGTACTTCCTCTGCATGACCAACACGAGACTACCCAAACTGGTGCTCTTCTCTCTGCTCCGAAATGGCAGGCAAACCCCAGGTGGACAGAGGAAGTGCTTCAGGGATGCCCTTAAGGCCTCACTGGTGAAGTACAGCATTCCCACCCACACCTGAGAATCGCAGGCACAAGACCATTCAAAGTTGAGGAGGAGCATCTGGGAAGTCATCGAGCACCTCACGATTTACTGTTGGGAAAAAGCAGAATCCAGGTGAAAACTGCGCAAGGAGCATGCTATCACACTAACACCCTACCTACCCCCTATCCACAGCCATCCTTTGACCCAAGTATGGCAGAGTCTGTGGAAACTGCATCAGACTGGACAGCCACCTACGGACTCACCCTGAGAGTGGAAGTGAGTCATCCTCCTCTGTTAGTGATTGGCAATGTCGTAAAATATGAAGATTGAATTCCCTCACACTTCGCCACTTTCACGCTAACTCTCCTGCATACTCCCCCACTGTTATGCTCATTTCCTGTACACTGCTGCACCGTCATTCTCACTCCCCTGCACACTCCCCCACCATCACACTCACTGCCTCCCACACTCTCCCACCAACTCCCCCCAAGGCCTGAGGACTTCTCTCCAGCTCAGCTTCAACACAAAGACAAACAACCCTGCGTCCTGGCACTTTATAATGAATTCTGTTTCATTGTTTACCAATTGAATTTATAGATATAATCACAGCAATGTTGCCATTTCTCATTGGCCCATAAGTTGAGAGAAACATTGAAATGTGCCCTTTAACCCCCTGTGGGATAAGTTTGGGCAAAGCAGCACTGCCCTCAGTCTGTTACTATAAGCATTGAACTGAAATGACAACATCCTGGATGGATTGGTTAATGAGTGAATTTGATTGATTGATG
The DNA here is from genome assembly GCF_004010195.1 of Chiloscyllium plagiosum. Taxonomy (NCBI): domain Eukaryota; kingdom Metazoa; phylum Chordata; class Chondrichthyes; order Orectolobiformes; family Hemiscylliidae; genus Chiloscyllium; species Chiloscyllium plagiosum. Next base: position 51,822,527 of record NC_057735.1, read on the forward strand.
AATTTGGGTAAAGGGATATTTCAGCGCATTCTTAATCTGCTGTCTGAACTTAGTCTGGGTCACGGCGTAAATCGCAGTGTTTGTGCAGCAACTGAGGATCTGCTGTATGTAACCCAATTCCCACCCAAACAAATGCAGAAACACAGCCTGATTCCTAATATGATACATCCGGAACCGTATAGAGAACACCATTAACGCTGACCATAGCACGATGAAATTGGCCGTGATCAGAAACAGTAAAATGATGGGTTTTATTTTATTTTGCAGTTCTGTGTCAAACTATTTGTGTGAGCCTGGAGTATCCTGTGGGCTCTGCTGGTCACGACAATGTGTCTGACAGTGAAAACATTCAGCAGCAAAATCAGGAAACATGGCACGCCTGGGTTTAGAATGTTATGGAGGAACTCGATTGTGACCCAGACATGAGAGTAACGAACAGCATCTGTTACCTCACAAAACCAGGGGTAATTCCCCAGCGCGTACTGAGCTGTGAGCATAAAATACCAGAAAATGTTCTTTAAACAGCTCAGCAAACTGTTCCCAGAACCACAGCTGCCGTTTTCTCACTGCAATATTTACTTTTCAGCTTCTGGCAACACATGGCCACACGTCGATCAAAGGTGAAAGTGACAGTGAACCAGACAGAACAGTCAGTGGCTGCATAAAGCAGGATGGCGTGAATATTACAGACAGGAATGGCCCATAGGAAATCAAACAGTTCCTTATAAACAATGGGAAGGTGTCTCAACATCAGGTCGAGGATAATGACCAGTTGATCGGCCACTGCCAGGGCTCCCAGGTAACAACTGACACACGGAGACAATCCACAATCTTTATAAAGTAGGACAAAGATCGTCACTACATTAACTGTGAGGAATGGAAACAAACAAATTATACATCAGCCTGGAGTCAAAATTACTAGTTGGATTGAAGATCCAGTGAGCTTTTCAAATGTGTCAAGTCATTCGGAGATTAAGTGAAATAATTGAAGCTGAAATAACAATTGGCAAGGTCTGAGTTACTGCCAACAATGTGACGTAAAGCATTGGAAACAATCCCTCCCTCCCAAAACACACGGGCATGCATCCATAAGATCATTCTGGATCATTCCCAAAAACGCAATCACTTGAGATCACACACAAGTCACTTATTTATAGTTCTGAATATGGAGATTGAAAACATTGTCTTCCTGAAGGATATCGCCTGTCTTCCTGAAGGATACTTCCTGGTGTTCTCTATACGGTTCCGGAAATATCCCTTTACCCAAATATCCTTCAGGAAGACAATGTTTTCAGTTCGTTGAATACAAGCGGAAGTTGGAAATTTCTGTCTTTCATGTAAATCCTCTGTCATGATGAAAAACAAATGCAGAGAAAGGTATTCACCCCTTTAACTGCCTGAGAAGATTTCGAAACAGTGCCTTTCCTTCCAGGCAACGGGATCTCTTCCCTCGGGATCTTATCTTTGTTCAATTTACTGATGTCTGACCTTTCAAAAATAATGTCAGTTGTAGAATATTCCAGGGAATGTCTGTTATAAAATCTTCCAGGAAAAGGCAGTTCTAAAACATTCTGGGGAATGTCGGGTATAGAATGTCCTGGGGAATGTCAGTTATGCAATATTCCAGGGAATGTCATTTATAGAATATTCCAAGGAACGTCAGTTACAAAATGTTTCAGGAAAGTCGGTTATCGAATCTTCCAGGGAATATCAGTTATAAAACGTTCTTGGGAATGTCGGTTACAAAATGTTCCAGAATATGTTAGAAGGTTCTGAGAAGTTGCATTTATGGAACAGTCCAATGAATGTCAGTTTTTTTAGATTAGATTAGATTACTTACAGTGTGGAAACAGGCCCTTCGGCCCAACAAGTCCACACCGCCCCGCAGAAGCGCAACCCACCCATACCCCTACATTTACCTCTTACCTAACACTACGGGCAATTTAGCATGGCCAATTCACCTGACTTGCACATCTTTGGACTGTGGGAGGAAACCCACACAGACACGGGGAGAATGTGCAAACTCCACACAGTCAGTCGCCTGAGTCGGGAATTGAACCCGGGTCTCTGGCGCTGTGAAGCAGCAGTGCTAACCGCTGTGCCACTATGCCGCCCGTTATTGAAGGTTCTGGAGCATGTCGGTTATAGAAATTTCCAAGGAATGTTGGTCTTAGAACTTTCCAGAGGATGTCGCTTCCAGACTGTTCTGAGGAATTTTGGTTAAGAATGGTATGGCGAGTGTCGGTTATGGAATGCTCCAGCAAATGTTGATTATTGAATGTTCCAGAGATTGTTGGTTAGAGAGCATTCCGGGGAGTGTTGTTACAGAATGTTCAGGAAAAAAAAATTGGTCATAGAATGTTCTGGGGAAGGTCAGTGGTAGAACGTTCTGGGGAATTTTATTTGTAGAATATTCTGGGAAATGGCAGTCATGGAATGTGATAGAAGTATGAAGACCCACATCACAAATGCCCATTAAGTTTGGTGAAATCCAGTCAGCCTCATGGTGGAAATGTCTCTCAAAAATCAACTCAGCTGGTACTTTGCGCAACAAAATAAGATTAAGCCAGTCCTTTAATCATTTGATGTAACATGTATCATTCTTTATTTGGTGATATCGCCACTTTCTTTTATTTTTGTGTTGCAGGTCCAGCTGTAAAATGTTCTGCGTGCTCAGTTCCCAATATCGATCACCCTGCAGCCATATCTCTCTGATGTCATTAAATCAGATCCATTTACCTCAACGTATGCAGTGAATTCATCAGTTTGTTTTTGAGAATACAGCACACATACAAATAGAATGTCTTTCATTCAGCTTTTTAATCCATTATTCGCTGCTTCATTGTCGCCTTTAAACTCATTTTGACAGTTCATCAAACAGTCTCACATTGTCATACTCACAGAATCAGACATGCTGGGTAATGTTTCATGAAGCTCCATCAGCATCCCTGGGCATATCCTAACCCACCAGCAGGACAGAACTACCAGTGTTGATGGCACTGTTCTATACTGTCAGGAGTTTCCCTGGACTTCACTAACATTAATTCCAGAACAAGAGAAGTTCCCTTCATAACAGTTTAAAGATGGTGAAGGAAATCACCTGATGATGAGTATCGACTGCCCTCCACATCACTCCACGGTGATAACTCTGTTCTCCTCAATGTAGAAAACAAATCAGAGTTAGCAGTGAGGGTGACAAGGACACAGAACATACTCTGGCTGTCGACCTTCAATGTCTATCACCAAGAGAGTGTCCATCGGCCCACCACTAACTGAGCAGGATGAGGCCTCAAATACACAGCAGCCAGACTGTGGGAAGTGATTAGGGAACCAACAAGAGCAAAACATTCTCACCAACTAATTGTCGCAGATGCATCTACAGCATCTGTAGGAGCACCCAGCACACAGTCTTGGTGGAGGACAAGTCTCAACCTCATATTGAAGATACCGTTAAATGGAATAAATTAATCTCTGTCAGTTTAACAGAGAACAATGACTGCAGTGACACAATGATGAATGTTTGGTCCACAACTAATTGCAACCGATATCAACAGTTAAGATAAATGGAACAAATGTATTTTAACAAATTTTGTCAACGACACGTTCTTTTCAAGAGGAGATACTTAGTCTGTAAACGGAAAAGAAATAAACAATAACTTGTCAGATGGAATATAACATGGGTAACTGTGAGCCTGCTAATTTTTCATGAATGATAAAAGGCTGTATATTACATAATTGGACACAGTAATACAGCGTTTACACGAGCTTTCACTCTGACCTATTCAGACATCGGGAATGTTGCTCCACCTCCCTGATGGTCTGCTTTCTGAGGTTCCCGGTGGTCCCAATTGCTTTCAGTACACACAGGAGATTTTGATGTGCTTGGTTGTCAGTGGGGAGTGGTGAGGGGTGTTTTGTGCCATGCAACAAGGGAATGGTGTTTATCCGAGAAGCTATTACAGTCATAGAGTCATAAAGATGTACAGCATGGAAACAGACCCTTCGGTCCAACCTGTCCATATCTACCAGATATTCCAACCTAATTTAGTCCCACCTGCCCTACCCATATCTCTCCAAACCCTTCCTATTCATATACCCATCCAAATCTCTCTTAAATGTTGCAATTGTACCAGCTCTTTCATTCTACGATGAGACCCGAAGATGATGGGATTGGCTGATTGCTTCTGAATGAAGATGCTGTGGCTGCTGCCAGGACAGTGGGTATTCACCAACATGATGTACAGTACATACTCACACAGCCAAGACTAATGGAGTGACACTTTGGAAAGTCTATTCATATAAATGAGAACATAAAAAAGGCATTGCCAGCGCGCATGAAGTGGTTGCTTTTATCGCATTCTCAACCCACCTCCCAGAACTAGCCCAGACACCAAAAACACAGATATCTGTTCAGCACAAGCATTGTGAAGACCAGGCTTGCGCACTCCTCAGTACAAACTGACAATCTGTCCAGGGAGCAAAGTTGAGCAGATTACTCCAATGTTTTAACCCAGTGTTTTAACCCAGACTCTGTATTTGTCCAGCAGGGTAAATGTGCAGGGAACACCAATGTACTGATCTCTAAGTCTGCAGCAGTTATCCTCCCAGCACATGGAGCTGTATATACCACCCGTCTCGTTAACTGGGAGATAGTGAGAACTGCAGATGCAGGAGATTCAGAGTGGATAAAGTGTAGAGCTGGAAAAAAAAATCCACAGCAGGTCAAGCAGCATCAAGGGAGAAAGAGAGTCAACATTTCAGGTTGGAACGTTTCAGCAGGACGGGAGGGGGAGGGGGATTGAGAAATTAACAGAAGGATGGGATTGGACTGGAGATTAGATAAGTGGGATAGCAATAAGTGAATGCAAGGAGGCGATGATTAGTGAGTGGGACGAGTGGAGCAGACAGGTGAGAAGGAAGATGGACAGGTAGGGTCAGGTTAAGGAGGTAGCATAAAGAGGCAGTGCTGGACCTGTGATGAGGAGGGGAGTAGAGAAATTTGGAAGCTGGTGAAATCTATGTTAAGGCTGAATGTTTAGAAGGTCCTGAGGTGGAAGATGAGGTGTTCTTCCTCCACTTTGCGTGTAGCCTTACATTGGCTGGCGAGGAGACCCAGGAGGGGCATGTTGTGGGGGACAGGGAGGGGGAATTGGAATGGATCGTGACTGGAAGTTGGGGGTTTTGGTGCATATAGACAATAAATGTTCCCTGTACCGGTCCCCAAGTTAGTGCTCGGTCTCCCCGTGTCGCGGAAACCACATCAGGAACAAAAGATGCAATAAATCAGGTTGAAAAAATGCACATGAATCTTAGCTTGACCTGGAATGATTCTCCGGGGCATTTGATGGAGGTGAGTGGGGGGATGTTTTGCACCACGTGCGGAGGAAGGGGAAGGTTCCAGGTATGGAGGAGGGGTTGGTGGAGAGTGTGGACCTAACGAGAGTGTGGACCCAGAGCAAATTCAGGCATTCCTGCCTCTTTAACAGCACTCAGAGCAGATCTTTTAAAATCCTGCATCACAAAGCTGGTCCTTTTTCTAAAAGCTGTTCATTCTTCACAAAGATACTGTATCCTTGATTGTTTTCAGAGGAGGCATAAAACAATCCAGGCTCTGAATCAGTTGGGTTGGTACCGAGTTGAAGAAAGGCATAGTGAGGCATTTTCGTTTGTATGTAAACAAATAAGACTTCATGCTGAAGCTTTCACATTTTACAGGTAACCTGTATTCTGAAAGGCGTGTGGTCAGTCCTGGAAGCTGAAGTCTTGGTTGAGTTAGTGCAGCAGGGCCTGTATGCAAACAGGCTGCCAGACTGTCTCTACTTCTGCCTTCAAACGTCGCAATGTAACCTCTGATTCAGTTTTACTCGATGTTTATGCAGTTTGTTTATTGGTACTGTTGGAACAGTAGAATTACGTCCAGTTTTGGTAGACTGAGTTCTGTGAGGATTCTATATTCTGTCCTTTGTGTTTCATTCCATACGTTTGTGAATAAACTTTAGTCTGTTTTAAAACCTGGTAGTCAACCTTGCTAACTTCTGGTAATTATCACTGTACACTTATCGAAACAAATTGCAAAGTTACAGTCTGGGCTCTTTGCTAAGGAATGTTTTGAGTGATCTGGCCTAGTCCATATCAGACTGGGGGCTCTCTCTGGGATTTTTAGCTGCGAATGGCATGTGCTAGTGTCATTATTTCAGGTTTCGGTTTGATTGGGTTGACAAAGCTTGGGATACAATGGCTCCTTCAGTCACCAAGACTTTTCTGAAGATGGACTTGGTGAAATTGGTAGTTTTATAAAAGGTGGTTAAGATTAGGCTGCTGTAATGATCGGAGAAGCTGGGGTTGAAGCTGCCTCCTTCTGTGAGGAAATGAGAGATAAATACAGCAGTAACTTAACGTTTAAATTTGCTGAAAACACTGTCAGTGTCTGCAGAAATGGCAAAACTTTCTGCAGGTGAGAGGTATGGAAAGGGCAGCTGAATGGAAACAGATTGAGCTCCGATTAAAAGCAGAAGAGAGAGCAAAAGAAAGAGAAGTAGAAGAGAAAGAAAAAGTACAAAGGGCTTGAGCAGAAGAGAAAGAAAAAGAGAGAGAGTTTGAACTTCAGAATCTGACATTGAGAAAGGAAAGTCAGCTTAAAAGGATGGAGTTAAAGGCTGAAGGTAAGCTTACTGTGGAAAACCAGATTTAAAATGGCAAAGTTAGCAGCTCAAGTGGCTGATGACTATGAGTTGGCCCACTGAGCCTTCCAGAATAAATTCCAGTCCATGAGGGATAGAAATTGGGAAATGAAAAGGAAGATCTCAGTGAAGATCATAAGGAGAACTTACCAGAGGGGAAAAATGAAATACTTGAAGGGGACAAAGAAGGTAAAAAAATTTCCAGTGCTTTTCGTTGTAATAAAGTGGATTACATTAAATCACAGTGTTGTTGGGCTAGGAGAAAGCCAGATGTAGGAAAACCGGACAAGCCTGGAAGTTTAGTTGGCATGGTAACAGAAAGCACAACTGAAGCTAGAAAACTGCATCAGAAATTGATTATGGAGGAAGTGCCAGATCTGCTTAAAAAATATATATGCAAAAGTAAATTTTATTCACATAGGCCAGGAGTAGCAGGCAAAGAGGCTACAATATTAAGGGACACATGATCTTCGCAGTCTGTGATACTGAATGACGAGGCTATACGTACTCCTGAAGGACTATTGCCAGAAAAGGTACTAGTAACGGGAATTAAAGTGACAAAAAGTGTTCAGTTATGTTCAGTGAGGCGCAAGTGTCCAGAGAAGAGTGGAGATTTTGTGGTAGGAGTACTGTTGAAACTTTATTGCTGGAACAGCACAGCAGGTCAGGCAGCATCCAGGGAACAGGAGATTCGACGTTTCGGG
>NC_057735.1:51832885-51895241 GCF_004010195.1 Chiloscyllium plagiosum
CACAGGCAGTCATAAAACCTGCACCTTGAATGCCTATTCCTGCGTTTGAGGCACCCTTCACAAGAGTTTTGATTTATTGCCTCTGTTCCCTAAATCAGAAAAAGTGGGAATAAGTATTTATTAATAATAGATGTGTCGACTAGATTTCCCGAGGCAGTCCCGTTACATAATGCCACAGTAAAAAGGGTAGTCGAAAAATTACTTAATTTCTTTACTCGATACAGACTACCAATAGAGATCTAGTCAGATCAAGGGTCAAACTTCACATCCAAACTAATCAAGATGTTTCTGGGCAAGTTGGGAATAAAACAACTCAAATCTATTGCGGACCATTCAGAATCACAGCAGAAAGGTAGCATCAAACATTAAAGACTCATGTTGAGGGCATATGGTCAGGATTATCCAGATGATTGGGATCCACTTGTGCTTTTTTGCAATCAGAGATGCACCAAATGAATCAACCAAAATCAGTCCATTTGAATTAATGTTGGGGCATGAAGTAAAAGAACCGTTAAAATTAATTAAGGAAAATTAATACGTCAGAGATCAGAGGACATCCATTTCGACAATGTGTCAAATTCTATAGGACAATTAAATAGAGCTTGGGAGTTGGCTAGACAGCATTTAAAAGTATTGCAGCACACAAAGAATCAGGAAGCAGATAAAAAATCAAAAAATTGTAATTTTGCCATTGGGAATAAGGTGACTTCAAGTAATAGGTGAACCTTTAAAAACAAGGTTTAGTGGACTTTATTAAATTAAAGGAGAAAGTGAGGACTGCAGATGCTGGAGATCAGAGCTGTAAAGCTGAAAAGCGCTTTTCCAGCAACACATTTTCAGCTCTTTATCAAATCAAAAGGAAATTGAGCGAGGCGAACTGTTTCACAAGGTTTTCAGAATGGAAGAAATCTTGCAGCATGTGTCATGTGAATATGCTCAAAAGATATTTTGACAGAGAAGAAAAACAAGAGGAGAAGGTGTTAATGATTACAACACAGAAGGAAGAACCAAGTTCAGAGGATTCCCGCCTCAACCACTTACCCTGACAATACATTCCAGGCACTCACCACCTCCTGCATAAAGAACTTTCTGAGCATATCTCCCTTAAACCTTTCTCCTCTCACTTTGAACTCATGACCCCTACTCATTGAATCCCCCACTCTGGGGAAAAAAACTTGCTATTCACCCAGTCTATAATTCTCATGATTTTGTAGACCTCATTCAGGTCCCCGCCCAAAATCCGTCTTTCTAACGAAAATAACCCTCAACCTCTCTTCATTACTAGTGCTCTCCATACCAGGCAATATTCTGGTGATCTTCCTCTGCGCCCTTTCCAAAGCATCAGCATCCCTTTGGTAATGTGGCAACCGGCAGCTTCAAATGCACAGTATTTCAAATGTGGCCGAACCAATGTGCTATTCAATTGTAACATGACCTGCGAACTATTGTACTCAAAACCACGTCTGATGAAGGATAGCATGCCATATGTCTTCTTAACGACTCTACTGATATATGTTGCCACCTTCAGGTACAATGGACGTGAACACTCAGCACATCAATTTTCCCCAAGGCATTTCCATTTGCTGTATAGTTCGCTCTTTAATTGTATCTTCCAAAATACATCACCAGACATTTATCAGGATTGAACTCCATCTGCAATTTGTCTGCCTATATCTCTAATCTATCTATGTTCTGCTGTATTCTCCGACAATCTCCTTCACTATCTGCTACTCCACCAGTCTTAGTGTCATCTGAAAACTTGCTAATCAGACCACCTATATCTTCCTCCAGATCATTTTGTATATCACAAACAACAGTGTCCCAGAACAGGTTCCAGTGGAACACCAATGATCACATTTTGAGAAACTCCCTTCCATTCCTATACTCTGTCTCTGTTGTCCAGCCAGTACTTTATCCATCTCTATCAGTATATCATGGAGAACTTCATCAAGCACCTTACTGAAATCCATGTATATGACATCTACAGCCCTGCCCTCATCAATCAACTTTGTCACTTCCTCAAAGAATTCTATTAAGTTGGTAAGACATGACCTTTCCTGCACAAAACTATGTTTCCTATCACTGATAAGCCCATTTTCTCCCAAATGGGAACAGATTCTCTCCCTCAGCATCTTCTCCAGCAGCTTCCCTACCACTGAAGTTAGTCTCACCAGTCTCTAATTAGCTGGATTATCCCTGCTATCCTTCTTAAACAAGGGGACTACATTAGCAATTCTCCAGTCTTCTGGGACCTCACGCATGATCAAGGATGCTTCATAGATATCTGATAACATCCCAGCAGGTAAGGCTGGGGCTGGAAGGTTTTTGAAGCTGGTGAAGTGAATGTTAAGGCCATTGGGCTTTCAGTTCTCTAAGCGAAATATCAGATATTGTTCCTCCAGTTTACATTTGAACTCACTTTGACAGTGGAGGAGGCCAAGGGAGTGGGAAGGGGAGTTAAATTGGATTGCAACTAGAAGATCAGGTTGGTTGATGCAGATTACAGATGCTCTGTGAACCAGTCCCCGATATAGAGGAGACCATATTGGGAGCAATGGATGCAATAGATGGGGTTGGATGAAGTGCAGGTGAATCTTTGCTGGTTCTGGAAGGGTTGTTTTGGGAACTTGGATGAAGGTGAGAGGGAAGGTGTGGGGGCAGGTGTTGCACCTCTTGCTAATGCAGGGGAAGGTTCCATTTGAAGTGAAGAATGTCTGAACTTTGTGAATGCTGGAGGAGGTTACAGAGATAAGGAGGAGTGAAATGTGGAGGAGGGTGCTGTGGTTTTACAGACTGGAGGATGCTACAGAAATAGAAATGCACAGATTTTACAGAAATAGTGAGGTGTCTGCATTCTAGAGCAGGTTAGAGAGACTTTTTTATTCAGCCCATGCTGTGGAGAGAGATGAAGCAGCTGGAGGCTTGAGAGATAAGAAGGGGGCTGGGGTTGGTTCGAGAGATGGGGAAGGCGATGGTGCTGGAGGTGGTTAGAAAGATAGGGCAGGGTGTAAGGGCTGGAGGTGGTTAGAGATATAGGGAGTGTGAAGAGACTTTTGTTGGTTAGAGGGATGGCGTGTATGATGGAATTGGAGGTGGTTAGCTAGATAGGGAGGGTGAAAAGGTTGGAGGAGATTACAGAGATAGGGATGGTTGTAGGGGCTGGAGATGGTTAGACAGATAGGGAGGGTGTAGGTGCTGGAGGTGGTTAAAGAGACAGGAGGGGTGTCGGAGATGGAGGAGGTTAGAGAAATAGGGAGGGGTGTAGAGGCTGGAGGAAGTTAGAGAGATAGCGAGAAGTGTAGGAGTTGGAGGAGGTTAGAGAGAGAGGGAGTGGTGAAGGGGCTGGAGAAAGTTAGAGAGACAGCGAAGGGTTTAGCACCTTGGAGGAGGTTAGAGAGATGGGAGGGCTGTAGATGCTGGAACCATTTACAGTCGTAGTTTGGGCTGCCGTAGCTGATGAACATTATAGCGATATGGTAGGTTACTGAGATAGAGACGGATGTAGCAGCTGAAGACGATGACGGGGAAAGGTACAGAGGGACAGGTGGGTAGTTTAAAAGCAGAGTAGCACAATATCTTAACGGAGCACAATTTGTAGAAATCTGTGGAATAGACAAAGGGCTGGGAGTAACTGAAGGAGTGAGACATTAGAGGCTCCAATCACAAAAGCCATGCAGTCAGTGTCATATAGGACAGGAGAGGCCCTCCAGTCCCTTCGGCTGCCACAACAAAAATAAAAAACCCTTTAGACCCTGCAAAGCCCTCCTTCCTCACGTCTACAGGCTAGTACCAAAGAGGGGTGTGGCAGCAAGATTGCTGATCGAGATGGTTGGGTACCCAAGGACATAAATGCTAGACTGGGACCACGGTGGGTAGGGAGGGAACGACAAAGAGGGAGAAACATACCATAAGGGTGGCACAGTGGCTCAGTGGTTAGCACTGCTGACTCACAGCACCAGGACCCCAGATTCGATTCCAGTCTCACTGACTGTCTGTGTGGAGTTTGCAGATTCTCCCCATGTCTGCATGGTTTTCCTCTGGGTGCTCCGGTTTCCTCACGCAGTCCAAAGATGTGCAGGTCAGGTGAATTGGCAATGCTAAATTGCATTAGTCAGAGAGTACTGGGTCTGGGTGGGTTACTCATCGGAGGGTCAGTGTGGACTGGTTGGGCTGTAGGCCCTGTTTCCACACTGTAGGGAATCTAAAAAACCTCATCTTCACCAACCTGCCAGCTGCAGACACATTGATCCATGACTATATTGGTAGCAATGACTACCACCGTAGTATTTCTGGAGATGAAGTCCCACTTTAACATTTTGAACACCCTCCATTGTGTGTGACAAAATCACCGTGCTAAATAGGACAGATTTCGAACAGATCTCGCAAATCAATACTGGGATGTGGGTCATCAATAACTGCAGAATTTTACTCCAACACCAGTTTTGCCATCTCTGCCCAACATATCCTCTTTTCCCATGACTATCAAGCCAAGGAATAAATCCTTACTCAATGAAGAATACAGGAAGGCATGCCAAGAGCAGCACGAAATACACCTGAAAATGAGACACAGTTACCAAACAGGATCACTTCCTGAAGAAGGGCTTATGCCTGAAACGTCAATTCTCCTGCTCCTTGGATGCTCCCTGACCTGCTGCGCTTTCCCAGCAACACAGTTTTCAGCTCTGATCTCCAGCACCTGCAGTCCTCACTTTCTCTGAGGATCACTTACTCACAAAATAGCATAAGCTGCAAGTGACACACAGTTCTAAGTGAGCTCACAGCTAAAGGATCATACCTAATCTCTGCAATCCTGTTACATCCAGTCATGACTTGGAGTGACAATCAAACAATTCACTGAATGGGGTGGCTCCACAAACATTGTCTTCTTCAATAATGGAGTGGCCCAGCACCACAGAAGCATCAATGGGATGACCTACTTCAGCCTCCCCTAAAGTTCTCAGACAATACAAATGGTAGTCTTCAGACAATTCGATTTATTTCTTGTGATATCAACAAATGGATGGAGGGGTTTAGTATCACAAAGTCTGTGGGCCCTGATAACATTCCATTCAAGCAATTCCTAGTGGGCTACAACACTGGAACTTACCTGACAATGTGGAAAATTATCCGGGTGCGTCCTGTACACACAGAAAAATCAGACACCCAGTTACTACCTCATCGGTCACATCTCTATCATTAACAGCGTGCTTATTGGTTACGTCCAATTCAATTACATCCCCCTACCGTGTGGAAACCGGCCCTTCAGCCCAACAAGCCTACACCGACCCTCTGAAGAGAAACCCACCCAGATCCATTTCCCACAGACAAATGCACCTAACACTACGGACAACTTCGCATGACCAATTCACTTGGCCTGCACATCCTTAGACTATGGGAGGAAATCAGAGCACCTGGAGGAAACCCACGCTCACACAGGGAGAATGTACAAACTCCACACAGCCATTCACCTGAGGCTGGAATCGAACCAGGGTCCCTGGCTCTATGAGGCAGCACTGCTAACCACTGAGCCACCATCCTGCCCATATGACAGATGTCATCTACTGTACTATCAAGCAGCACTTCCTCAGCAATAAATTGCTCACTGTAGCTCAGTTTTATCTCTGCCATGGCAACTGGTATCACATCTCATCGAAAGTTTGTCTAGAAGGTGGACCGCACAAAAAAGCTGCATTCTATAGGTGAAGTGAGAGTGACTGCACTTGTCACCATAATTACATTTGACCAAGTGAGGCATCACGGACCGATAGCAAAACTTGTGCAAATGGGAGTCAGGGAAACCTCTGAACTGGTTAAGTCATACTAGATATAAATGAAGATATTTGAGGTTGGTTGAGCGTAGCCATCTCAGCTCCAAGTTAGTTCTGCAGCAGTCCTCCAGGGGAGGTGTTTCTGAAGAAGGCAGTAGATCAGAAATGGAAAGCTAAGGCACTATGCTTCTATGGGATGATAAGGTTTCTCTCTTGTTAGACAGAGATGATTGCTGATAGTTTAATTGGTCAGTCACCACACCTCAAACAAAGGGAGAGGTAGAGATGGACAGTCCTTTATATTCACCTCAATCAGTGCAGGAATTGAACTCATACTGTTGGCACGTCCAACTGATTGAATTAACCAAACCTTTTCTTGTGTCCTTCAGGTAGACATTTTACAATCAATCTGTTTCTAGACATATTACACAGCTCTGGTGTAGGTGGAACTTGAAGCAAGTTTCCTAGCTCTGAGGGAAGGACACTATCAGTCACTTATATGACTGCTCTCTGTCCTAGGCCAAACAATCTTCAGCTGCTTCAGAAATGACTACCCCTCCACTATAAAGTCACAAGTGTGTGCGCTTTCCAATGATTGGATAATGGCCAACACCATTCATGACTACTCAGATACTGAAGTAGATCTTATCCAAATGCAGAAAGATCTGAAACATATGCAGGCATGGGCTGAAAAGTGACAAGTAACATTTACAATACAACTATTACTTCTAACAATAGAGAATTAAACCATTATCCTTTAACATTCAATGCTATTATTGTAACTGAATTCCCATCTACCAATATCCTGGGGAATATCATGAACCAGAACTGGACTCATCAAATAAATTCAATGGCTACAAGAACAGGTCAGAGGCTAGGAATCCTGCAGCAATAACTCACATCATGATTTCCCAAAGCCTGCCCACCATGACTAAGATACAAGTTGAATGTATGTATGATAAAATGCACCTCATTTGCCTGGGGAAGTGCAGATTCATGCCTCATCCACTGGCACTAAGTAGTAGCAATGCCTGCCAACTATGCAATGCTCCTTCTAAAGTACCTTAGAATACACGACCATCAAGAAGGACAAGGGCAGCAGATGCGTAAGACCACAGCCATGTTTGTGTTCCATTCCAAGCCATCCACCATCCCGATTTGGAAATATTTTGCTGTACCTTCAGTATCAGTGTTTCATGTTCCTCCTAATGGGATTGTGGATCTACTTACAACGCATGTACTGCAGCAGTTAAAGGTGGCAGCTCATCACCACCTTGCCAAGGGCAAGGAATAAGCAATAAATACCGGCCCAACTGCATTCCGTGAATAAATAAGAATGAAAAATATTGTCTAAACATGACCAATGCTGGAGACATAGTTTTGGGTTTTGTGAGCACAGGCTGGTTGGGTCCAGTCAGTACCTGGTTTGTTGTGAACAGCTGAAAGGAAATGCTGTTTGACACAATCTGTCAGTCTTTCTGAGGCAGGGCCTATCCCTAGTATTCAACAGACACTGACATTCACAAACCATATTACTGAGCTGTGAGAGGCAGATGCAATTGAAAATCGTTTCATATCTGGACTGTAGAATACTTCAACACAAAGTGATGTTGTTGTCATGAATATAATAGCATAAGGGAAAAAATATATATATTTTCAAAGTCCTTGTGCTTAATAATAATTTGATCTTGTGTGCGGGAACAAGACTCATCATTTCAAAGTCCCTTTTTGTGATATGTGCACTGTTCACATCATATTGTTATCATAAAATTTGACTGAATGAATGGGTGAATTTGTGTTCATTGGACAGTCAAAAAGGGGATATTATCCAAAGGTTTCGGAACTTCAGTAACGAAACTTTCCTGTTAATGGTTAGAGCAATGTTGAAAACATTCACAAAGGAGTTTCTATCATCTCAAGCCACACACAATGTAGCTGTAAAATTCTATTCAGACACCAACGTTGTGGAGCTGATATATACTGGATAAGGTGTATGAGTGATTCAATGTAAGGCACCATGTGCTGCAGGGGTCCATCACTTTTAGAACACCTTGATTCAGAATCTGGTCCAAGGTACAGATTTACAGAGTTTAAGCAGTACACCAGAAGAGATAAACTAACAAGACATGGTTGTTGGCTGGTCACTTTCACAAATGTTAAACTGCTTTTGGGGCAGCACTGATCCCTGTGATCACCCATTTGCCAGTATGCCGCTTGCATTTTCCTGTTTTTCAGGTATGTCTCCAACTGTTCTGTTGTGAGGGATTATGTGAATAACTATCCAGCTCCAGTTTGGAAGCTCTCGAGACAGAGTTTGGAGATAGCCAGTATTTTTCAGGTAGTGGTGAGGCCCAGTAGCATGGTGACTGAATTTATGGTGTATTTTCAAAACCATTTTTAACAGTATGCTAAGTGCAAGATGGTGTGTTCACTGATCTGAACATGAATCAATTATTTACTACAGTCACTAAATTGTGTAATAAGTAAGTGTGTACTTGGTAATTTAATTATTGTTCACTTCAATTGTTTCAACTCAAAAACAATGATGTTTGATTTACTTTAAAATATGTAAGAAATAAAATGATATTCACTCTTTATTGTGCAAAATGTAAAAGTGACCTGCTGTATATTTCCCACAGACTAATCAAACAACGGTCAGACATTGTCTGTAAAGCAGGATTCAGTGAACAGAAATATGTTCCAGACAACATTACTATCCTTTCTGGTAGATTGTGCTCCACTTACAGGACATTGTTACATATTAGTTACATATTAATGAACTGAAACCTAAACCCATTGCAAAAGATGAAAGACTTAACAACAATCCAGGTTTGTTCAATATATCATTTCAGTTGCATGACACTGTAATCCATTGCTATAAATTCTGTGTCCTTTGGTCCTATGCTCCACAACCACCTGATGAATGAGTTGTGCTCCAAAAGACTGTGCTTCTAAATAAACCTGTTGGAGTATAACCTAGTGTGGTGTGATTTTTACTGTCCAACACAGTCCAACACCAGCAACTCCACAAAAGGACAGAGTTAGGCAGACAAGGCAACTCCTTGGTTTATAGTCAATATAGTGCTCAGCATTAATGCCAGATCCCGCAGCTGCTATACTGCTCTGCAGCAGATTATGACGGAATCAATATACTTGACCACATCGTCGCCAATCTGCATGCTGCAGATGCAACTCTCCATTTAATATGTCGGTAAGAGAGGCCACTGTACAGTCTTTGGGAGGAAGAAGTGCCATCTTCACATTTTGTAGACCTTCCACCATGTTATGTACCATACTCTGTACTCAACTGGACTGACTTCAAACAGATCGAGCAACTAACGATGAGGCTTTCATGAAGCGCAGTGGGCCGTCGCCAGCAGCTCAATCATACTCTTCACGACCCATACAGTCTGCAACCACACAGCCACACTACAGTAACCACCAAGCCAGAGGTCCACCCTGGCTGAATGCAGAGTGCAGAAGGACATGCTGGAAGCAGCGCCAGCCAAGCCTAGATATGAGATGACAACCTGGAGAAGCTCTTATTGTCTTCAGCTACAAACAGCATCAGCAGCAAGTGATGGACAGTGCTATGCAATCCCACAATTATTGGTTCAGATCTATCTTTGCAGTCTTGCCACATGCAGTGATAAATGATAGTGGATAATGAAAGAGACCATTGAAGGAGGAGGCTGATCTTCAACAATGAAATTCCCAGTTATGGGGAGCGCAGTCATCAGGGAAAAAATAAAGCTGCTGCATTTGTAACAATCTTCAGCTGAGAGGGATGAGCAAATGATCCATTTATGCCTCTTCAGCAGCCCCCAGCATCAAATATATCAATCTTCAGACAATTAGATTCACTCCACACAATATCAAGAAATGGCTAGAGACACTGGAGGCTGTGATGGCTGTGGGCCTTGACAGCAATTAACTCCAGAGATTGCCACATGTAGAGCCAAGCTGTTCCATTCCAGCAAGAACACTGATGTCTACCATAAATCTGTAAAATTGCCCAAATATGCCCTATACACAAAAAGTAGGGCTCTTGCATTGCAGCCAGTCACTGACCCATCAGTGCTGAAAATGTGTTGCTGGAAAAGCGCAGCAGGTCAGGCAGCATCCAGGGAACAGGAGAATCGACGTTTCGGGCATAAGTCCTTCCTGAAGAAGGGCTTATGCCCGAAACGTCGATTCTCCTGTTCCCTGGATGCTGTCTGACCTGCTGCGCTTTTCCAGCAACACATTTTCAGCTCTGATCTCCAGCATCTGCAGACCTCACTTTCTCCTCAAAGACTGACCCATCAGTGTACAGTCTGCCATGTAAATGTGAAGCAAGGTGTCAGCAATGATGTGATTAATCAACAATACCCTGCTCAGTGACATTCAGTCAGTGTTGTGACATAACCACTCAGCTCCTGACCCCATGGCAGGCTTAGTCCAAAAGAGTGGGACTCCAAAAGGGAAGTGAGAGTATTTACTCTGAACATCGAGTCATCATTTGACAGTGTGTGACAATAGCAGCCCAAGTAAAATTATAGTTAATCAGAATCTGGGGGAAACTCTCTGCTGGTTGGAGTGATCACCATCAAAAAGTGTCAGTAATTCGACACCAAGACACCTCGACAGGCATTTCTGAGGAAAGAGAGTGTCCAAGACTCAACCATCTTCAGCTGCTGCAATGACCTTCTGTCCAATATAAAGTCAGACACGGGAATGTTTACTAATTATACCATTCCCCAGATGCTGAAACATGTTCAAATGCAACAAGACATGGGAAATATCTAGGCTTCGTCTGACAAATGGTAAAGAATATTCATACCACATAAACGCTAGACAAATACAACAATAAAGAACAAACCATTCTTCTTTGGTTTTCGGTAGCATTACCATAACAGAGTCCTAAGCTTAGTTGTTATTAGCGCCTGGGTGTTATCATTGACCAAAATTTGTCCTGGACTATCCATAAAAATAACACTGTCTTCAAGAGCGGCTCAGTTGCTAGGAAGTCTGCAGTGAGGAATCCACCTGCTGACTGTCCAAAGCCTGGGATACATTATGTCCCAGGAATAACAGAGGGTTAAAAAAAGCCTATTTGATTGCTATCCCTTCCACAAACACTCATCACCCCACAACTGGGACAAATTAGTATCAATGTATACCTTCTACAAGCTGAACTTCACCAAGGCATATTAGACAGTATCTTCCAACCCCACAACCAGCTAGATGGACATAGACAGTTGGTAAATGGGAAAACCACCCATCTGCAAGCTCCCTCCTTCATACGGTCAGATGTGATGACTTTCGCTCATGATTTTACAATCCTTTGGTCACAAAAATCTGTCTTGGTCCAAATGCAGCAAGACTTGGACAAGAGCTTGGCTTGGGCAGACAAATGACATATAGCATTCGTGCTGCATAAACGTTAGACAATGACAATCATACAACACCTCACCGTCGCCGTTTATCATCGAGACCTGACCATTGCTGAATCCATTGACACTACCATTCTGAGATTTATCGAACACCACATAGCTGCTATGGTGAAAATACCAGAACAGAAGTTCGGAATCCTGCAACTAGTAACCTTTCTCATGTCTTGCCAAATCCTGTCCACTATCTCTAAGGCTCAAGTTAGGAATATGATGGAATAATTGCCACTTTGCTGAATGAGCGCAGTTCCAATAGTCCTGAACATTTTGACGCAATCATAGAACAAGCAGATAACGTGATTGATCCACATCCACAATCACTCCCTCCATACACCACCGACACTCAGCAGCAGGCACGTGCACACTACGCCACTCATAACATAGCACCTTGTACACTCATTCCCACGATCGTCTGGAAGAAAAAGGACAGCATTTTAGGAATATTGGTCACAATTCATTTCATTCTGACATAAGTGTTGTGCAGGACAAAGCTATACTCAGATATGTGGTTTTAGTTTGACTCAGTCTAATTTTACTAAACTGAGAAGAGATTTCATTAAGTGAACAGGAAACATTAACAAAAAGATAAATCAGAATCAGAGGAGTCGCAGGTATTCTGAGAGATTAAAATGGCTCCAAGAAAATGTGTTCCCACAAAGTAAAGAAAGAATCGAGCTGCTAAATCTGGAGATCACTGGAAGTCCATAAACATTAAACACAAAATGAATGCTTTCGTCAGACAATGGGAACTCGGTACTACAGAGAAGTGTGGAATGTGGAGGGTTGCAATCCGAACGAAAATTCGAAAGCAATCAGTGTGTGAGATGATGCTGGCAAGAAACATTAAGTGATCTTTAGCAGATTTTTTTGTCAATACAGAAAAGGACAATAAGTAAAGTAAGGAACATAAAATGCAAACAATAAAAATCACATGTCGAAGTTGAAGGTTTGTGTATGGTTCTTAATTTGGATTGAAGCTTAACAGGATCTCAACAATGTGGGCCATCGTGCTGAATCTGGAGGAATAATTTGAGAACTTCATCAGAACCTTCTTGATGTTACTGTATTTAGGAATATGAGATCTGTTCATCGAGACGGGTGGCAGAGATGGCAAAATTTGGGAACCTTTGAAGACAAGAGACATTGTGAGCTCAGTCAAAAGGAGAAAAGAGGCTCATGTAAGTGTTTGGAAACTGAAGACAGAGGCATTGAAAAACATTTTAAAAAAATGAAAAATGTAAACAATAAGTTAAGAGGGCTAAAAGAAACCATGAAGTGTCTTTGGCAAACAGGTGTAAGGAAAACCCCAAGCCTGTTTACCGTGTGCACGAGGGTAGCCAGAGAAAAGGTAGGTCATCTTCCTGATGAAGAGCTTGTGCTCGAAACATTGACTCTCCTGCTCCTCGGATGCTGTCTAACTGGCTGCTTTTCCAGCGCCATACTCTATGAAAGAGTCAGTCCATTCAAGGATCAAGGAAGGACCTAATGAGTGGAGCTGAAGGAAGAAGGTGAAGTCCTCAATGAAAATTTTGCATCAGTATTCACAAAGGAAAAGGACACGGTGGATGGTGTGTCTTGAAAGGGATATGACAATATTCTAGAGTATTTCAAAGGGATGAAAATGAGGATATCCTGGGTGTTTTGAAAATCATTAAGGTAGACAAGTCTCCAGGATATGATGGGATCAATCCCAGAATACAGAGGGAAGCGAGGGAGTAAATTGCTGGCGGATTGTGCACACTTTTTGTTTGCTCTTCAGTCACAGGAGAATGTCCAGAGAACTGGGAACAGCTAAAGTTGTTCCTTGGTTGAAGAAGAGCAACATGGATAATCCAAGAAATTTCAGCTCAGTGAGCCTGATGTCAGTGGTAGGGAAATTACTGAAGATTCTTTGTGATAGAACGGACTCACATTTGGAAAAATATGGACTTATTAGCAATAAACAACATAGCACTTTGTGGGGAAGATCGTTTCTCACAACTTGTTTGAATATTTTGAAAAAGTGACAATGGAAATTGGTGAGACACTTTTTGTTGGCCTATATGAACCTTTGAAATGGTGTCTTAGGGCAGGTTCATACAGAAGGTGAAGTCAAATAGGATCAGTGGTCTGTTGGTAAAATGGATGCAGAGTTGTTTGATCAGGGAAGATAGAGTATTGGTGGAAGGGTGTTTTTCTGAATGGAAATCTGTGAATAGATTGAGAGAGTTGTAGATCATGAGAATGTTTGGCAGAGGATGCTGCAGGATATAGATAGGCTGCAGATTTGGATAGAGAAAAGGCAGATATAATTTAATCTGGATATTGCAAGGGAATGCATGTTGGAAAGTTGATTGCAGGAGACAACTATAGAGTAAATAGTTATCGCATCAATGTCCAAAGGGATCTAAGCATACAGATCCACAGTTCCCTGACACTGGCAACACGGGTGGAATAGGGTGGTCAAAAAAACTTATGGCGTACTTGCGTACATCCATCGGAGGGTACAGTATAGAAATTGACAGGTCATGATGCAACTGTATAGAAATGTATTTTGGCCACGTTTGGAATATTATGTACAGTACTGATTGGCACACCAGCAGAAGGATTTGGAGGTGTTATCGAGGGTTTGGAAAAAGGTTTAACAGGATGTTATCTGGTTTGGATGGTATTAGCTGTAAGGAGAAATTGGACAAACTTGGTTTGTTTTCACTTGGAAATCAGTGGCTATGGGGCTACCTGATAGGTTGATTCGTGAATCATCTGCATTCATTCATTCAATGAATCAAGCAGCACTCATCCATTCAATGAAACACACAGCACGTGTTAATACAATGAGTAGACCTTCTGCCATTCATTCAATGCCGCGAGAATATCACGTTCATTCACTGAAACAAGCTGCACACATTCGTTCAATGAAACAGACTGCACGTGTTAATTCAATGAGTAGAGCTTCTCCCGTTCATTCACTGTTTCAAGCTTAACTCATTCCTTCAATGAAACAAACTGCATATGTTAATTCAATGAGTGGATGTTTTCTCATGAAATCCATGCCACGAGTTTAATGCATGGATTCAATGAAACAAACTGCACACATTCATGCAATGAAACAGACCACACGAGTTAATTCAAGGAGTGCAGCTACTCTCATTTATGTCAAGAGCTTAACACATTCATTCAATGGAACACACGACTTTCATTCATTGAATCAAGCTTCAATCATTGACTTAATAAATCAAACGTTATTCATTGACTCATTGAAACAAACATAAGTCATTTATTTAGGCAATCAAACACATTCATTCAACGAAACTCACTGCACATGTTAATTCAATTCTCTGATTTATTCAATATCATGGGCTTAACGCTTTCGTGCAATGAAACAAAATGAGTAGAGCATCTCCCATTCATTCACTATGTCAAGCTTAACTCATTCACTCAAGGAAACAAACTGCCCCGTTAATTCAATGCGTAGAGCTTATCTCATTCATTCCATGGCACGAATTAAACGCATTGATTCAATGAAATAAACTGCACTCATTCATTCAGTGAAACAGACTGTACGTGTTAATTCAACGAGTAGAGCTACTGTCATTCATTCAATATCTCGAGCTTAGCGTTTTCATGCAATTAATCAAACTGCATCCATTCCTGCAATGAACCAAACGTCCATCACTGATTCAATGAATCAAATCTTATTCATTGCTTCAATGATTTAAACTTCAATCAGTGATTCAATGAATCAAACGGTATTCATTGACTCAATGAAAGAAACTTAACTCATTTATTGAGTGAATCCGACTGCATTCATTCTTTCAATGAATCTACCTGCACTCATTCATTCAATGAATGAACGACGTTGGATTCACTAAATAAATGAGTTAAGTTTGTTTCATTGAATCAATCAGAAACGTTTGATTAATTGAATGAATGTGAGCAGTTTGTTCAATGAATCAATGCGTTAAACTCATAGCATTGAATGAATGTGGGAAGCTCTACTCATTGATATACCACGTGCACTTGGGTTCATTGAATCGATGAGTTAAGCTTGTCACAATGAATGAATGAGAGAAGCTCTACTCCTTGCTTTAACAAATGCAGTATGTTTCATTGAACCAATGCGTTAAACTCGTGCCATTGAATGAATGAGAGAAGTTCTACTCATGAAATTAGCATATGCAGTTTGTTTCATCGAATGAATGAGTTAAGTTTAACACATTCAATGAATGAGAGAAGCTCTGCTCATTGAATTAAGACGTGCAGTTTGTTTCATTAAATGAATGCGTGCAGTTTGATTCATTGAATGAAAGTGTTCAGCTCGTGGCATTGAATGAATGGCAGAAGCTCTACTCATTGAAATAACACGTGCAGTGTATTTCATTGAATGAATGTGTTAATCTGGAGATATTGTACAAATGAGATAAGCTTTACTCATTGAATACACACTTGCAGTCCGTTTTACTGAATGATTGTGGGTAGTTCTTTTCAATTAATCAATGCGTTAAACTCGTGGCTTTGAATGAATGAGTGAAGGGCTACTCAATTAATTAACATGCACAGTTTGTTTAATTGAATTAGCGACTTAAGATCATGACATTGAATGAATGAGAGAAGCTCTACTCCTTGAATTAACACGAAGGTCCATTACATTGAATGAATGAGTGCAGTTTGTTTCATTGAATGAATGCCTTGAGCTCGTGGCATTGAATGAGTGACAGAATATCTATTTATTGAATTAATACGTGCAGTATGATTCATCGAATGAATGAGTGAAGTCTGATTCACTAAATGAATGAGTTAAGGTTGTTTCATTGAACCAATAAATAATGTTTGATACTTTGAATCAATGATTGAAGTTTGATACAATGAAGGAACGAATGCAGTTTGTTTCGTTGAATGAAACTGTTAAGCTCGAGAATTTGAATAAAGGAGATTAGCTCAACTTGTTGAATTAACACGTGCAGTGTGTTTCGTTGAATGAATGTGTGCAGTTTGTTTCATTGAATCAGTTGGGTTAACCTCGTGGCATTGAATGAATCGGAACATCTCTACTCATTGATATAATACGTGCAGTATGTTTCTTTGAATGAATGAGTTAAGCTTGACCCTTTGAATGAATGAGAGAAGCTCTACTCTTTGAATTTACACGTGCAGTCTGTTTTATTGAATGAATGCGTGCCATTTGCTTCATTGAATCAATGCCTGAAGCTTGTGGCATCGAACAAATGGGAGAAGTTCGATGAATTGAATTAAGACGTGCAGGTTGTTTCCTTGAATGAATGGGTTAAGCTTTACATATTGAATGAATGAGAAAAGCACTACTCATTATATTAAGGTGTACAGTCTGTTTCATTGAATGAATGCGTGCAGTTTGTTTCATTGAATGAATGCGTTACGCTCGTGGCATTGAATTTAGATTAGATTACATCTAATTTGTGGGCGGCACGGCGGCACGGTGGCTAGCACTGTTGCCTCACAGCGCCAGAGACCTGGGTTCAATTCCTGCCTCAGGCGACTGTGTGGAGTTTGCACGTTCTCCCCATGTCTGCGTGGGTTTCCTCCGGGTGCTCCAGTTTCCTCCCACAATCGAAAGATGTGGCAATGCTAAATTGCCCGTAGTATTAGGTAAGGGGTAAATGTAGGGGTATGGGTGGGTTGCGCTTCGGCGGGTCGGTGTGGACTTGTTGGGCTTACTGTAATGTAATCTAATCTAAACATTCTGCCCGTGTCTGCGTGAGTTTCCTCCAGGCGCTCCGGTTTCCTCCCACAGTCCAAAGATCTGCAGGTCAGGTGAATTGGTCATGCTAAATTGCCCACAGTGTTAGGTGAAGTGTTAAATGTATGGGTGTGGACTTGTTGGGCCGAAGGGCCTGTTTCTACACTGTACGTAATCTAATCAAAACTTTTAACACTATGGAAGTCCCAGTAGATGCCTGGAAAGTTAAAATCCCCTACTATAACTACCCTATTATTCTTACAGATAGCTGAGATCTCCTTGCAAATTTGTTTCTCATTTTCCTTCTGACTATTTGGAGGTCTATAATACAATCCCAATAAATTGATCAGCCCTTTCTTATTTCTCAGTTCCACCCAAATAACTTCCCTGGATGTATTTCTGGGAATATCTTCCCTCAGCACAGCTGTAATGCTATCTCTTATCAAAAATGCCACTCCCCCTCCTCCCTTGCCTCCCTTCCAACCCACCTGTAGCATTTGTATCCTGGAACATTAAGCTGCCAGTCCTGCCCATCCCTGAGCCATGTTTCCATAATTGCTATGAACAGTCCCATGTTCGTAACCATGCCCTGAGTTCATCTGCCTTCCCAGTTAGGCCCCTTGCATTGAAATGAATGAAGTTTAATTTATTAATCCTACCTTGCCCTGACTGTTTGACTCATTTCTGTTCTCAGCTGTACCCGCCTCAGATCAATCTTTCTCCTCACTATCTTCCTGGGTCCCACCCTCTCCCACCTTACTTGTTTAAATCCACCCAAGCAGTACTAGCAAATTTCTCTGCCAGTATATTAGTCCCCTTCCAATTCAGGTGCAATCCATCCTTCTTGTATAGGTCACTTTTACCCCAAAAGAGATTCCAATGATCCAAAAATGTGAATCCTTCTCCCATACACCAGCTCCTCAGCCATGCATTCATCTGCTCTATCCTTACTCCTGCCCTCACTAGGTCGTAGCACTGGGAGTAATCCAGATATTACTACCCTTGAGGATTTCCTTTTTAAATTTCTGCCTAACTCTCTGTAATCTCCCTTCAGAATCTCAACCTTTCCCCTTCCAATGCCAGAGCCTTAGTCTCATCACCATAATCAAATTAGTAAAAGTTGTTTTTGATAGAGCTGACAAGCAGCGCAGAAATTAACTACTCAGTGTGGATTCCGATCGGTCCGCATGTGCAAATGATGCTGTTGAGGAAATGTCACTGAATTATGAATCCAGACCAGACTAAAGGTCTGGCAGCTGATGGAAGTTTTAAACAAATAATAAAAAATATCAAGATCTAAAATCTAGTTGCAATAACAGTGACCTTGAAACCAACGGCGATTGTAAACACAAATTTGCTTCTCCAGTGTTCATGCAGGAAGCAAATCTCCCATACTTCCTGGCCCTGCGTAAAAGTGACACCAGACACACAGACATGTGATAAACTCTTCAATGAGCTCTGAAACGGTCAAGCAAGACAGTCAATTGCACCAAACTGCTCCGAGGTCTTAAACGACAAACCCGAACAGAACACTCGGCACCAGCTTCGGTATTGGAAAAGGGAATGGGAAACACGGTCCTGTCGATTCTGCAGAGGCATCCTTCTCTACATCTGAGTGGTGGTGACAACATTTAAAGAACTTTCCCACAGGTTGCATCGGAACATTGCAAATGAAGAAGGCAGTTCAACACATTGAGCCTCCCACATTCTCGTTCATGGCTGAACATCTCTTCAATGTACACTTCCAATAAAACATATATCTCTTAATATAATTAACCATTGGAAAAATATAAAATCATTAACTGTAGTAGTCCCTTTTTTCTGTCGATTTTGCTCCCCCATTCAATATAATGCTGGCTGATATCTCCTTCCAATTCCCCTAATGCGTACCCATCCCTTTAGTGTCTTGAATCCCTTATTTATATTCAGTGCCTTGGCTTTCACAGCCTTATGTGATAGAAAGTCCCCCAGGTTCACCAGTCTCTGAGTGTAGACATTTATTCTCATCAAATGCAGAGTGGTCTGCCTGTATATAATACTGTGGTCTCTTCTTTTAGGCGTCCCAGCCTTCTTCCAATCTGTCTCATCCTCTCAGAGTTTTATCTATTTCACTGAGTTCTCCACCTATTTTCCTAAACCTAATGGAATACAAGCCCATTCAACTCAACCACTGCTCACACAACAAGCCTGTCATCTCAGAGATCAGTCTTGTCATCTTTCACTGTACTCCCAGTATGTCAGGTTCATCCTTCATTATGTAAGTAGACCAGAACTGCACATATTAAGGCATAATGTTCCTGATGAGGTCTCACCAATGCTCTGTACTGCTGCAGTAAGTCATCCTTACTTTAGTACCCAAATCCTCTTGAAATTAAGTTCAACACACCATTTATTACTTCCTGCTCCAGTAATATTGCTTTCAGTGACTGGTGCACAAGGATGCACAATTCCTTTTCAATATTGTTTCTACTCACTTGGTGGGGTCTATGCACACTGGTCATAATGCCAATGCTATTCACAGTATTGACATCTGGCTTCAGAACATGCTGCTGTGCATGGATTTCACTTGTTTCAAGACAAAAAAAACTGCAGATGTTGGAATCCAAAATAGGCAGGCAGGAAGCTATAAGAACACATCCTGATGCTCCCTGGTTTGTTGCGTTCTTCCAGCCTCCTGCCTGCATGGATCTCTTGGAACTGTTCAGAAGAAAACAAAGAAAAGGATAAAAGAATGCTCACAGAATTCCTTATATCTAACGTCACACTGACTTCATCTGCCATGTATTTGCCCATTCACTCCTCTTGTCTCAATCACCTCGGAGTCTTTTTATATCCTCCTCACCACTCACAATCCAACATTATTTAGTAACATAAACAGACTTGGAAATATTGCATTTGCTGACCTCAAACAAATGTCTGAAGTGTATTGGAAATGGATGGGGCTCACCACTGACCCCTGTGATACCACATGAAACTTTCAATACAAAAAACACTGCTTCATTCCTGCTCAACTCTCCCATTCTAAAACCATGTCCGTCTATTAGCTCCAATCCCATAAGATTTAATTTTGCAAACTAGCCTTGGGGAATGATCAAAAATCTTTATGAGACCTTGTTCCTCACTGCCAACCACCCAGCCAATCTTTACCTCAAACACAAACTTACTGATCGCACTCCCCTTCTCCCCAGTCCATATTTACAATACATCATTTGTGAATACCACAAATAACAAGGGATGCAGCACTTATGCCATCTGATATTGCTATCCAGTCACAATCAGTCTTCTAAGACCACCCTTTGTCTTCTCCCAACCAGATAAGTTTGCATGTAACTTGCCAAGTTACCCTTGGTACCATGAGCTGTAACTCTCTTTATCAGTTTCACATGTGGGGTATTGTCAAAGGCCTCGCTGAAAGATCATATAAACACACTTCTCAATAGCATTCAATAACAATTGTTAAGTATGGTTTCTTTCTGATAAATTCATCTTATCGATCCCTGATCAGACCTTGCTGACCTAAATGGAGATCAGTTTTCTCCTTTCCTATTTTCTCCAATAGTTCCCCTAATACTGATCTGATACTCACCAGTCTGTAGTTCCTTGGTCTATCACCATCACCCTTCCTGTAAAGTTGAACACCATTAGCTGTTCTCCAGTCCTTTGGCACTTCAGTGATAACAGGTTCTACTGAAGGATTTGCGTGAGGGCCTTTCCTCCCTTGCCTTCAACAGCAGACTGAGATACAACTTACCCAAAGCTGGAGATTTGCCCAATTATATTCTAGCTAAATCCATCAATACCTGCTCGCATTTTAAAGCAAACTGCTCAAAAGCTTCACAGTCCAACTTCCCAAAATCTATATTTGCACTTTCCTCCTCCAAAGTAAACAGATATGAAGCCTGCATGTAACAATCGATCAATGTTCTCCAGCTTCACAAGCAGATTGTCCCCTTGGTTTCTAATGGGCCCTAGTTGTTCCCTGGTTATTCTATTCCATTTGATGTGCTTTAGATGCACAGAGTCACAGAGTCATGTAACACAGAAACAGACCATTCAGTCCAAACTGTATGTGCCAAACTAAACTAGAACAAGAACAAAGAATAAAGATAATTACAGTACAGGAACAGGCCCTTTGGCCCTCCAAGCCTGTGCTGATCCAGATCGTCCATCTAAACCTGCTGCTTATTCTCTAAGGATCTGTATCCCTCTGCTCCCTGCCCATTCATATATTTGTCTAGATACATTTTAAATGATGTTATCGTGCCTACCTCAACCATTTCCCCTGGCAATACATTCCAGGCACTCACCTCCGCCTGCATAAAGAACATTCTGAGCATATCACCCTTAAACCTTTCCGCTCTCACTTTTAACTCATAACCCCTACTCATTGAGTCCCCCACTCTGGGAAAAAAAATTCTTGCTACCAACCTGTCTATAATTCTCATGTTTTTGTAGACCTCAATCAGGTCAAACAACAAACTCCATCTTTCTAACGAAAATAACCCTAATCTACTCAACCACCCTTCATTAAATAAGAATGCGGAATACAGGGTTAACGGTAGGGTTCTTAGTGAGGTGGAGGAACAAAGGGATCTTGGGGTCTATGTTCATAGATCTTTGAAAGTTGCCACTCAGGTGGATAGAGCTTGTAAGAAGGCCTATGGTGTATCAGCGTTCATTAGCAGAGGGATTGAATCAAGAGTCGTGAAGTGATGTTGCAACTCTACAGGACCTTAGTTAGGCCACATTTGGAGTACTGTGTGCAGTTAAGCTTTTAAAGAGCAACAGAGGATTACTAAGAAGGAAATACGCAGAGGAAAAATGAGATATGAAGGTTAACTGGCCAATAATGAGTGGTGGGGGCATGGAATGCGCTGCCTGTGGGAGTGGTAGAGTCAGAATCTTTGGTGACCTTTAAGCGGCAATTGGATAGGTACATGGATGGGTGCTTAAGCTAGGACAAATGTTCGGCACAACATCGACGGCCGAAGGGCCTGTTCTGTGCTGTATTGTTCTATGTTCTATGTTCTGTATTCTATTACTAATGCTCGCCATACCATGCAATATCCTGGTCAACTTCCTTTGCATCCTCACCAAAGCATCGACATCCCTTTGGTAATTTCGCGACCAGACTGTACACAGTATTTGTAATGTGGCCGAACCAAAGTCCTATTCAATTGTAACATGACCTGCCAATTATTGGACTCAATACCCCGTCTGATGAAGGAAAGCATGCCATATGTCTTCTTTACCACTCTATTGGCATGCGTTGCCACCTTCAGAGTACAATGGAACTGAACACATTTCTCAGTACATCAATTTTCCCCAAGGCAATTCCATTTACTGTATAGTTCGCTCTTGAAATTTATCTTCCAAAATGTGTCACCAGACATTTGCCTGGATTGAACTCCATCTGCCATTTGTCCGCTTATATCTCCAATCTATCTATGTTCTACTGTATTCTCTGACAGTCTCCTTTACTATCTGGTACTCCACCAGTCTGAGTGAAATCTGAAAACTTGCTAATCAGACTACCTATATCTTCCTCCAAATCATTTTTGTATATCACAAACAACAGTGATCCCAGCACAGATTCAAGTGGAACACCACTGGCCACAATTCACCATTTTGAGAAAATCCCTTCAATTCCTATACTCTGTCTCCTGTTATCCATCTAGCTAGTGCATCCTAGATATCATGCGATTTCAGTTTCTTCATCAGCATATGGGGAACTTTATCAAGTGCCTTACTGAAGTCCATGTATATGATATCTACAGCCCATCCTTCATCAATCAACTTTGTCACTTCCTCAAAGAATTCTATTAGATTGGTAAGACATGACCTTTCCTGCACAAAACCATGTTTCCTATCACTGATAAGCCCACTTTCTTCCAATGGGAACAGATTCTCTCCCTCAATATCTTCTCCAGCAGCTTCCCAACCAGTCTCTAATTACCTGGATTATCACTGTTCCCCTTCTTAAACAAGGGGACAACATTAGCAATTTTCTAGTCCTCCGGGACCTCACGGATGCTCAAGGATGCTTCACAGATATCTGAAAATGCCCCAGTTTTTTCTTCTCTTGCTTCCATCAGTGACCAAGGATAGATACCATCTGGACCTGGGGAGTTGTCCGCCTTAATGCCTTTCAGAGTACCCAACATTTTTTCCCTTCTTATGCCAACTTGATCAAGTGTAATCCAGCATCTATCATTACCCTCAACATCCATCATGTCGCTCTCTTCAGTGAATACTGAAGCAAAGTACTTGTTAAGAATCTCACTCATTTCCTCTCACTCCAAGCATAACTTTCCTCCTTTGTCCTTTAGTGGGCCAAGCCTTTCTCTAGTTACCTCCTTTTCCTTACATATGAATAAAAGATTTTGGGTGTTTCCTTAATTAATCCTGTTTGCTTAAAATATTTCATGACCGCCTTTTGCCATCTTATTTCCTCTTTTCAGATTGGTCCTACGTTCCCAACTTTCTGCCAAAGCTTCGTCTGTCGTCAGTCACCTGGACCTTTTCCTTCTTAGCTAATCTCACAATTGCACCTGTCATCCATGGTTCCATAATCTTGCCATTTCTCTCCCACATTTTCACAGAGATATGTCTCTCCCACACTCCAAGCAATCTCTCTTTAAAAGCCTCCCATTTATCAAATACTTTTAAACAAATGTTTCTAATCTACAGTCCCGAGTTCCTGCCAAATTTTGCGATCGTTGGCCTTCCCCCAATAGAGCAATCTTCCTTTAGGATCACTCTCGGCTTTGTCCATGCGTATTCTAAAACTTACGTAATTGTGATCCCACAGTTATCCACTACTGAAACTTCAACAACCTGACAGGGCTCATTTCCCAACACCAGGTCCAGTATGGCCCCTTCCAGAGTTGGATTATTTATATACTGCACTACAAAACCCTCCTGGATGCTCCTTACAAATTCTGAACCATCTAGATCCCGAACACTAAGTGACTCCCAGTCAATGTTGGGAACATTAAAATCATCCATCACCACCATCCTATTACTCTTATCTCTTTCCATAATCTGTTTACATATTTGTACCTCAATCTCACGCTCACTGTTGGGAGGCCTGTAGTAAGCCCCAGCATTGTAACTGCACCCTTCCTTTTTCTCAGCTCTGCACCTATTTCCTCAGTGCTCGGGTCCTCCACAGTGCCCACCTTCAGCACAGCTGTGATGTCTTCTCTGACCATTAATGCAACTGCTCCACCATTTTTAATTGCCTCTTTATCCAGTCTGAAACATTGATAACCTGGGATATTTAGTTGCCAATCATGCTCTTCCCTCAACCAAGTCTTCGTACTAGCAATAATATCATACGCCCAGGTACTAAGCCCTAAGCTCAACTGCCTTACCTACTACACTTCTTGCATTAAAATAAAAGCACCTAAGACCACCTACGCCTTTGCGTTCATCATCTGCTCTTGTCCTTCGTCACGCTAACGTTATTATTTAGAGTTGAAAAATGTGGTGCTGGAAAATCACAGTAGGCCAGGCAGCATCCGAGGAGCAGGAGAATCGACGTTTCGGGCATAGGCCCTTCTTCCTGAAGAAGGGCTTATGCCCGAAACGTTGATTCTCCTGCTCCTCGGATGCTGCCTGGCTTACTGTGTTTTTCCAGGACCACATTTTTCAACTCTCATCTCCAGCATCTGCAGTCCTCACTTTCTCCAACGTTATTATTTAGTTCCTTACAGGCTTTAGTTGATACCTCCTTTCTGGCCACTAACCTCCTTATTTGGTTCCCATTCCATTCCCCTGCCACATTAGTATAAACTGTCACCAGCAGCGTGAGCAAAAGCACCTCCAAGGACATTGGTTCCAGTCTGGCTCAGGTTTATGCAGTCCAATTTGTAATAATCCCACGTCCCCCAGAGGAGGGATGGATGGTGTAGGGCTGGGGAAGGATAGGTGGGATGGTGAACGGTGGATACAGATAGAGGGTTCTCCAAATAAAGTCAATGGCTACAAGAATAGGTCAGGGGCGAGGAATCCTGCAGCAATAACTCACATCATGATTTCCCAAAATCTGACCACCATGAGTAAGGCACAAGTTGAATGCATGGATGATAAAATACCTGGTTCAGTGCCGCTTCATGCCTCATCCACTGGCACTAAGTAGTAGCAATGCCTGCCAACTACACAGTGCTCTGCAGAAATTTACCAAAGTTCCTTCTAAAGTACCTTTGAATACACGACCATCAAGTAGAACAAGGGCAACTGATACATAGGACCTCCGCCATGTTTGTGTTCCATTCCAAGACATCCACCATCCTCATTTGGAAATATATTGCTGTACCTTCAATATCACAGTTTCAAATTCCTCCCTAATGGGATTGTGGGTCTACTTACAGCACATAGACTGCAGCAGTTAAAGGTGGCAGCTCACCACCACCTTGCCAAGGGCAACAAGCGATGAGCAATAAATACCGGCTCAACCACATTCCATGAAAATATAGAATGGAAAATATTGTGCAAGCAGGCCCAATGCTGGAGATTGAGTTTTGGGTTTTGAGAGCACAATATTTTGGGTCCAGTCAGTACCTAGCTTGTTGTGAACAGCTGAAAGGAAATGCTGTTTGACACATTCTGTCAGTCTTTCTGAAGCATGTCCTACATACCTAGTATTCAACAGACACTGACATTCACAAACCATATTACTGAACTGTGAGAGGCAGATGCAATTGAAAATCTTTTCATATCTGGACTGTGGAATACTTCGACACAAAGTGATATTGCTATCATGAATACAATATTAGCACAAGGGAAAAATAATTAGATATTTTCAAAGTCCATGTGCTTAATAATAATTTGATCTTGTGTGTGGAAACAAGACTCATCATTTCAATGTCCGTTATTGTGATGTCTGCACTGTTCGCATCATATTGTTATCCTAACATTGGACTGAATAAATGGGTATATTTGTGTTTATTTGGCAGTCAAAAAGGGGATATTATCCAAGGATGTTGGAACTTCAATAATGAGACTTTGCTGTTAATGGTTAGAGCAATGCTGAAAACATTTACATCAGAATTTCTATCATCTCAGGCCACACACAATGTCGCTGTAAAATTCTGTTCAGACACTGAGGTTGTGGAGCTGACATATACTGGATATGGTTTATGAGTGATTCAATGTAAGACACCATGTGCTGCAGGGGTCCATCAAGTTTAGAACACTTCATTCATGATATGGTCCAAGGTACAGATTAACAGTGTTTAGGTGGCACACCAGAAGAGATAAACTGAAAAGACATGGTTGTTGGCTTGTCACTTTCACAAATATTGAACTGCTTTCAGACCAACACTTAGCCCTGTGCCAGTCCATTTGCTAGTATGCCCCATGCATATTCCTGTTGTTCAGGTATGTCTCTAATTGGTCTGTTGTGAGGGATTGTGTGAATAAATATCCAACTCCAATTTGGAAGCTTTCAAGACAGATTTTGGAGATGGCCAGTGCTTTTGAGGTAGTGATGAGGCCCAGTGGCACTGTGACTGAATTTAGGTATTTTTTCAAAGCCATTTTCAACAGCATTGCTAACTCTAGATGGTGTGTTCACTGATCTGAACATGCTGTTTACTACAGTCACTGAATTGTGTAATAATTATGTCTGTGCTCTGGTAATTTAATTATCATTCACTTCATTTGTTTTCAACTGAAAAACAATGATATTTGATTTACTTGAAAATATGTAAGAAATAAAATGATATTAACTCTTCATTGTGCAAAATGTAAAAGTGGCCTGCTGAATATTTCCCACAGACTAATCAAGCAATGGTCAGACATTGTTTGTAAAGCAGGACTCAGGCAGACAAGGCCTTGGTTTATAGTCAATATAGTGCTCAGCATTGATGCCAGATCCTGCGGCTGCTAAACTGCTCTGCAGCAAGTTTTGAGGGAATCAATAAAAGGGAAACATATACTTTACCACATCGTCACCAATCTGCTTGCTGTAGATGATTCTCTCCATTTAATATATCGGTAAGAGAGGCCACTGCAAAGTCCTCGGGAGGAACAAGTGCCATCTTCACATTTAGTAGACCTTCCACCATGTTATGTACCATACACTGTACTCAACTGTACTGACTTCAAACAGATCTAACAACGAACGATGAGGCTTCCATGAGGCGCAGTGGGCCATCGCCAGAAGCTCAATCATGACTCACACAGTCTGGAACCTCACGGCCACACTACAGTAACCACCAAGCCAGAGATTCACCCTGGTGGAATACAGAGTGCAGAAGGACATGCTGGTACAAGCACCAGCCAGGCCTAGATATGAGATGACATCATGGAGAAGCTCTTTTTGTTTTCAGCTGCAAACAGCATCAACAGCAAGTGATGGACAGAGCTACGCAACCCAACAATTAAAAGTTCAGATCTATCTCTGCAGTCCTGCCGTGGTCGGCACGGTGGCACAGTGGTTAGCACTGCTGCCTTACAGCGCCAGAGACCCGGGTTCAATTCCCGACTCAGGCGACTGACTGTGTGGAGTTTGCACATTCTCCCCGTGTCTGCGTGGGTTTCCTCCGGGTGCTCCAGTTTCCTCCCACAGTCGCAAAGATGTGCGGGTCAGGTGAATTGGCCATGCTAAATTGCCTGTAGTGTTAGGTTAAAGGGGTAAATGTAGGGGTATGGGTGGGTTGCGCTTCGGCGGGTCGGGGTGGACTTGTTGGGCCGAAGGGCCGTTTCCACACTGTAAGTAATCTAATAATCATAAAAACAGTGGATATTGAGAGAGACCATTGGAGGAGGAGGCTGATCTCCAACAACGAAATCCCCAGTTATGGGGGAGAGCAGTTATCAGGGGAAAAAAATAAAGCTGCTGCATTTGGAACAATCTTCAGCTAAGAGGGCTGAGCACTTAGGCCTCCTTCAGCAGCCCCCAGGATCAAATAAGTCAATCTTCAGACAATTTGCCTCACTCCACATGATGTCAATAAATGGTTGGAGACACTGGAGACTGTGATGGATGTGGGCCTTGACAACAATTAACTCCAAAGATTGCCAAAATTCTAGCCAAACTGAACCATTTCAGCAAGAACACTGATGTCTACCATTAATCTGTTAAATTGCTCAAGTATGCCCTGGACACGAAAAGCAGGGCTCTTGCATTGCTGCCAGTCACTTATACATCAATGTACAGTCTGCCATGTAAAGATGAAGCAAGGTGTCAGCAATAGTGCGATTAGTCAACAATACCCTGCTAAGTGACATTCAGTCAGTGTTGTGACAGGACTGCTCAGCTCCTGACCCCATGTCAGGCATAGTCCAAAGGAATGGGACTCCAAAGGGGAAGCGAGAGTATTTACTTTGAAAGTCGAGGCATCATTTGACAGTGTGTGACAATAGCAGCCCAGGTAAAGTTATAGTTAATCGGAATTTGGGGGAACCCTCTGCTAGTTGGAGTAATCACCAGCAAAAAAAAAAGAGTATGTTGTTCGTGTCAATAATTCGATACCAAGACAGCTTGGCAGGCATTCCTCGGGAGAGTGTCCGAGGCTCAACCATCTTCAGCGGCTGCAAAAACTATCTCTCCATCATAAGGTGGGGTGGCATGGTGGCACAGTGGTTAGCACCAGGGACCCAGGTTCGATTCTAGCCTCGGGTGACGGTCTGTGTGAAATTTGTACATTCTCCCTGGGTTTGCCCGGGTTTCCTCCAGGTGCTCCAGTTTCCTCCCACAATCCAAAGATATGCAGGTTACGTGAATTGGCCATGCTAAATGGCCCATAGTGATTGGTGCATTACACAGAGGGAAATAAGTCTCGGTGGGTTGCTCTTCAGAGAGCCGGTGTGGATTGATGGGCCAAACGGCCTATTTCCACGCTGTAGGGAATCTAATCTATGTCATTCCCCAGATGCTGAAACATGGTCAAATGCAACCGGACATGGGAAATGCCCAGGCTTCTTCTGACAAATGGCAAATAATATTCATGCCACACAAACGCTAGACAAATCCAAGATAAAGAATTCAACCGTCCTTCTTTGATTTTCAGTAGCATTGCCTTCACAGAGTCCGTAGCTTAGTATTTATCAGCATACTAGGTGTTATCATTGACCAAAAAGTATCCTTGTTCTATCCATATAAATAAGTGTCTTCAAGAGCGGCTCATTTGCTTGGAAATCTGCAGTGAGTTATTTACCTGCTGACACCCCAAAACTCGTCCCCAAAATCTGGGATACATTATGTCCCAGGAATAACAGAGGGTAAGAAAAGCCTATTTGATTGCCATAACTTCCACAACTGGAGCTAAGCAGTATCAGTGTATATTTTCTACAAAGTGAACTGCACCAAGGCTTATTAGACAGTACCTTCCAACTCCACGACCAGCTAGATGGACAAAAACAGTAGATACATGGGAAAACCATCCATCTGCAAGCTCCCTCTTTCATACAGTCAGATGTGATGAAGTTCACCCATGATTTTACAATTCCAAACTCCTCAGATCACAAAATCAGTTCCGGTCTAAATGCAGCTCGACTTGGACAAGAGCCAGGCTTGGGCTGACAAATGACAAGCAGCATTCGTGCTACACAAATGTTAGACGATGACCATCATAAACCACCTCACTATTTGTCATCCAATGACATGACCATTGCTGAATCCATTGGCTCTGCCATTCTGAGGTTTATCCAACATCATATGGCTGTGATAGTGAGAACACCAGAACAGAGTTAGGAATCCTGCAGTAAGTAAGTTTTCTTCCGTCTTGCCAAATCCTGTCCACTATCTCTGAGGTCCAAGTCAGGAACATGATGGGATAATCTCCACTTTGCTGAATGAGTGCAGCTCCAATAGTACGCAAACAGTTTGATACAATCATAGAACAAGTAGACAACTTGATTGGTCCCCATCCACAATCACTCACTCTCTCTAACACTGACACTCAGCATTAGGTGTATGCACACTATGACACATCTTAGATAGCACCTTGTGCACTCATTAGCATGACCATCTCTAAGAAAAAGGACAGCTTTTTAGGAATATTGATCATAAGTCATTTGATTCTGAGATAAGTATTATGAAAGACAAAGCTCGACTCAGATTTGGGATTTTAGTTTGACTCAATCTAATTTTACTAAACTGGAAAGAGATTTCGTTCAAGTGAACAGGAAACATTAACAAAAAAAATCTGAATCAGAATAGCAGGTATTCTAAAGCGAGATTAATATGATTGTGAGAAAACATGTTCCCACAAAGTAAAAAAGGGTCAGGCTGCTAAATCCGGAGATCGCTGCAAGTCCATAAACATGAAGACACAAAAAGAATGCTTTTGTCAGACAATGGGAACTTAGTACAAGAGGAGAGTGGAATGTGGAGGGTTGCAAACCACAATCAAATTAGAAAGGAATCAGTGTGTGAGATGATACTGTCAAGAAACATCAAGCGATCTTCAGCAGATGTCTTTCCAATACAGAGCACGACAATAGTGAAGTATGGAACATCAAACGCAAACATAGAAATCAAATATCAATGTGGAATGTTTGGAAATGTTTCTTAATTTGGATTGAAGCTTAACAGGATCTTAACAATGTGGGCCATCGTGAGGAATTGCCTGAGAATTTCGTCAGACCCTTCTCGCTGTTACTGCATTTAGAAACATGAGATCTGTTCATCGAGACAGAGTGGTAAAGGTGGCAAGATATGTGAACGTTTGATGACAAGAGGCATTGTGAGCTCAGTCAAAAAGAGAAAAGAGGCACATTAAGGTTTAGAAACTGAAGACAGAGGCTTTGGAAAACATTTAAAAAATGTAAAAATGTAAACAATAAGTTAAGAGCCCAAAAAGGCATCGTAAAATGTCTTTGGCAAACAGGATTAAGGAAAATCCCAAGCCCATTTATCATGTGTAAGAAGGTAGCCAGGGAAAGAATAGGTCATCTTCCTGATGAAGAGCTTATGCTTGAAACGTTGATTCTTCTGTTCCTTTTATGCTGCCGGACCAGCTGTGCTTTTGCAGCCACACACTCCCCAAAGTGTCAGTCCACTCAAGGACAAAGGAAGGAGCTAAAGGAAGAAGGTGAGGTTCTTAATGAAAAGTTTACATCAGCATTTGCAAAGGAAAAGGACACGGTGGATGGTGAGTTGAGAGAGGGACATGTCAATATTCTGGAGCATTTCAAAGGAAAAAATAAGGGATGTGCTGGAAGTTTTGAAAATTATTAAGGTAGACAAGTCTCCAGGATATGATGGAATCAATCCCAGAATACTGAGGGAAGCGAGGGAGGAAATTTCTGGGAGCTGGTGCACACTTTTGTATGCTCTTCAGTCACAGGAGAAGGTCCAGGGAACTGGAGAACAGCTAATGGTGTTCCTTGGTTGAAGAAGAGCAACAGGGGTAATCCACGTAATTTCAGCTCAGTGAGCCTGATGTCAGCGGTAGGGAAATTACTGGAGAAGATTCTTAGAGATAGAATTGACTCACATTTGGAAAAATATAGACTTGTTAGCAATAGGCAACATAGCATTTTGTGGGGAAGACCGTTTCTCACAACTTGATTGAAGATTTTGTGTAAGTGACAAAGAAGATTGCTGAGGGACTAGATGTTGGCCATATGGATGTTTGATATGGTGCATTAGGGCAGGTTCAAACAGAAAGTGAAGTCAAATGGGATCAGCATCTGTTGGTAAGATGGATACAGAATTGCTTGATCAGAGAAGATAGAGTATTGGTGGAAAGGTCTTTATCTAATTGGAAATCTGTGAGTAGATTGGGGAGCTGTGGATCGTGAGAATGATTGGCAGAGGATACAGCAGGACATCGATAGGTTGCAGATTTGGATGGAGAAAAGGCAGATATAATTTAATCTGGATACTTAGGAGGGAATGCATTTTGGAAGGTCGATTGCAGCAGAAAAGTACACAGTAAATGGAAGAACTTTTATCGCATCAACATCCAAAGGGATCTAGGTGCACAGGTCCACAGTTCCCTGACAGTGGCGACACAGGTGGATAGGGTGCTCAAGATGACTTATGGCAAACTTGCATACATCCATTGGAGGATATAATGTAAACATTTACATGTCATGTTGCAGCTGTATAGAAATTTAGTTTGCCACATTTAGAATATTGTGTACAGTACTGGTTGCCACACCATCAGAAGGATGTGGAGGTGTTGGAGAGGGTATGGAAAACAGTTTACCAGGATGCTACCTGGTATTAGCTGTCAGGAGAAATTGGACAAACTTGGACTTTTTTTTGAGTGGCTAAGGTGCTAACTGATAGACATTTAGAAAATTATCAGAAGCATAGATAGAATGGATTGTTGGAGCCCCTTAGCCAGGGGAGACATATTAATTACTAGGGGCAATAGTTTTTAGCTAAAAGGGGAAAGGTTTGAAAGAGATATGATAGGCAAGTCGTCATTTTTCACTTTTCCAGACAGAATATAAAGGTGCATGGAATGTACTGATGGAGAAGATTGGAGAAAAAGTTAAAATAGCAACGCTAAAGAGATAACTTGGCACATAGATGTATAGGCAAGGAATAGAATGATATAGAATGTGTAGAGGGAAGAGCTTTCTTTTTAACTTTAGAAAGCCATGATATGTCAGTGCAGGCTTGCTGGGCCGAAAGGCCATTTCCTTTGTTTTTCTGTTCTTTAAGACAAATGTTAGCAAGGAAGTGGTGAGTTGCTGACTGAATGATTACTGATTATCAACAGCCACATTAATGTCAATCTCTCCTCATCAGTTTGCAGTTTCATATCCTCCAATCCCCCACCACCACCCCCCGCATTGCGGGAAGCTCAACACTAAGAATTTGACATGAAAGTCAGAGCTGGTTACTGAAGACTCCATCTCATCCTTCACTCCTGCAGACTTCTATCTTGGACACTAGTGTCTCAGCGGATACCGTACAAACAGAAACAGCAAGGTCTCCACAACCACCAATGCTGGCATCTGTCACATGCCAGACTCACCTTACATCTCCAATCCACTGTCAGTAAGCTTCTATACTTCAATGTTAGGTTCACTGACAACTCACATTCTATTGCTGCTACAAGGACACTGTCTTCAAGGACACAGACTCAGCTCATGGACTGCACCTCTGGGCTGCTCACTGTGCATTTGTCCAAACTTACTTTGAGCTTACTTGAATGCAAGCAGAATTATTGTCTTGTCTAACCCTGCCTTTATTAGTATATCCCCTCAGTCAGAGTTACCACGCTCACATGATGCTGCATTGTCTTGTTGTTTAGCACAGACATAAAACCAGGGTGCTTGATATTATTGTCTACAGTCAGTCAAGGCGTCCAGCAAAGCGGCACTTCCCCGGAGAAGAAAATAAGGTCACTGACCTCCTTCCTACACTGCTGGGATTCATTTAGAAGGCTGGCCAATCACGACTCAGGAGTCAACATGAGAATAAGCTGGCAGGGTCTGGAGTCATGGTTTCCCGTGTCAGTCCTGGAGGACAATAATGTTCCTTGGTTGCGCCATTCCATCCACCAGAACTTCTGGTGTATGTTCACAGATTGGAGCCACATTTGTAGCCCCTATGCATGGCCAGGGCAGTTTCGCATTGACGATATAAACACGTTAGGGTTTTTTTTAAGGATGACACCTACAACAGAGGCATTCAGGCAGTGGGCAGTTGTTATGGGTATGGCAAAAGAATAAAATTATCTGGATAGTATCAGATGAGAGGA
Organism: Chiloscyllium plagiosum; assembly: GCF_004010195.1. Lineage (NCBI taxonomy): Eukaryota > Metazoa > Chordata > Chondrichthyes > Orectolobiformes > Hemiscylliidae > Chiloscyllium > Chiloscyllium plagiosum. The sequence goes on from NC_057735.1 coordinate 51,866,457, forward strand.
AGACCAGAGGGGGAGAGAAGACAATAAATGAGGCAGAATGGGGATGGTATGAGAAAATTTACTTAGACTGACAAAGAGAAAACTACAATGAAACCTGACAGAAGTTTTAAAATGGTGTCTATATCCACACCTAAATTCCTACAGTCTCCAAGGAGTCAGAATAAGTGCCTCAAAAAAAGTTTGAAGCTGGAAGGCGCTTTTATTTTGTTGTCCAGTGCAGACAGTGTTGAGAGTATCTTCACTGCTGTGTGCAAGTGTATATGCTTTGCCAGTATCATAGGATCAATGTACAGGAATGTGGGAAAGGCCAGGAGAAGCAGTATGTAAATTAATTGGCATCACAATAATTCGGATCAAATAAATTTGTACACAATGCTGCTCCACTGTGTTGGCCTATTTGTTCTTCCTGTGTCCCTACTCTTGAATATCCAGTTCTCAGTCTTGTTATGCTGCAGCCACATCTCCATAAGGACAGGTACATGTGACCTGTTTATTACTATTTGTGCTCTCATTTCATTTGCCTTGTTGAAACGATAGGAAGGATTTCAAGAACGGCAGCAAGTGCCAGAGATCAGGATGACTGTCGAGTCCGAAGGAGGTTACAGAGTTGGGAAGACTTATGAAGGCTGGGGGATATTACAGGAATATGGCTGACGGAGATTGCAAAGGCAAGGATAATTTTAATTAAAGTGAAAAGTGAGCTGGTCTAGCCAGATAAATATTTTGGCGATAGGAGCCTTGCAGAGAGAAACCATCCACGAAATCAGACAATAATGGAACCTGGACAAATGATCACATGATTTAGCTCTCTCTTTCTGTCTGCCCAGAAATATAACCGGGGAAGGGGACAGGACAATCAGGACCATATGGTGACAGATGAACTGAAATGTCTATGTACGCAGATTCCAATCAATGATCTAGATTCAATTCACGCCAGTTGAAACACATTTTGTTCTCACAATGATAATATTCAATTGTAACGTTTCAGGAAGTGAGAATGTGTCCTAGTCTCAGACTCTGTTGCACTGACCGCTCACCAAGAAGTGATAAAAGCAAATTACTGCGGATGCTGGAATCTGAAACCAAAAGAGAAAATGCTGAAAATCTCAGCAGGTCTGGCAGCTTTGACAAAGGGTCAGTTAGACTCGAAACGCCATCTCTTTTCTCTCCTTACAGATGCTGCCAGACCTGCTGAGATTTTCCAGCATTTTCCCTTTTGGAATCAAGAAGTGATATCTGAGAGTTGTTGACTGTGGGGAGTCTTTTCTGTTTTAACTGTTTCAGTTCAGAATCACATCGAGACAGAGAATAGATACATAAATTCAGAACTAAACATGCCCCAGTTACGCATTTGCAGCTACTCACATCCCATGAGTCCCATAATGCGGATTAGGAAGCTCCTGGGCTCTTTATCTTGTCTGAACATGGTCAGCCGCTCTCAGCTATCCCAGAAATGAACTACAAACTCCGATAAGGAGGACCAGAAATTCTGTCCCCAGTCTCTGCAGAGTCAGCTGCTGGCACCTGTTTCAGTATAGAGTCCCACACTCAGAACAGGAAGATCCCCGGCTCGATAATGGGGTAATGCATTTGCAACTCAATACCAATTGTTTCCTTGAAATCACAGCCAACCAGGCAAATCCCAGTTGTTTTCTCTTTGCTTTCAAATTGCCAGTCTCAGTAATGTCTTTCCTGTTCTATTACCATTCCCTCCTCTGGAAATCATCTAGTTTCGACAATCATTCCTACGTCTACAACATGACAATGCTCCCCAGTCTCGAAGGTCACAGAAATACAGGTGGATCTAGGTTTTGGAAGATGTTGAAGATTGCAAGAAACATTATGGGTGAAAGGGTTTGACATCAAGAGCTTGCTAACAACAGGAAAAAAAAAGCTTGTGTGCATGCTGGAAGATATTGGTAAGAGTAAGTTTTGCTGGAGATTGATTAGATTACTTTACAGTGCGGAAACAGGCCCTTCGGCCCAATAAGTCCACACAGACCCGCCAAAGCGCAAACCACCCATACCCCTTACCTAACACTACGGACAATTTAACATGGCCAATTCACCTGACCTGCACATCTTTGGAATGTGGGAGGAAACCGGAGCACCCGGAGGAAACCCACGCAGACACGGGGAGAATGTGCAAACTCCACACAACTCAATTCCCGCCTCAGTCAGTCGCCTGAGGCGGGAATTGAACCCGGGTCTCTGGCGCTACGAGGCAGCAGTGCTAACCACTGTGCCACCGTGCCGTCCACGGTGGCATGGATTGGCCATGCTAAATTGCCCGTAGTGTTAGGTGTAGGGGAATGGGTCTGGGTGGGTTGTGCTTTGGTGTGGACTTGTTGGGCCGAAGGGTATCTTTCCACACTGTAAGTAATCAAGTGTTCAGGCCTTATATTTCCAGAGTTTGAACCTCCTCCCTCAGAGGACACCGTGATATGTGGAAGTTCTAGTGAAGATGATGTGACTTTTCTTGGAGAACTGTACAGAAATAGAGAGGATTGTAATACTGGAGGAGGATTCAGAGAGTGGGAGATTTTTAATGGCTACTGGAGGTGAGATATGCATGGGAGAGTTTAACATTTGGTAAAGAATATAGAGATAGGGAGGGTTAGAGGTGTTTCCCCAGATAGGGAGGGATTTAGAACTGAAGCTTGAAGAGGTAGGGCGCTGTGTAGGGACAAGAGGTAGTTACTGAGTCAGGAGCACTGTAGGGATGAGAAAGTGTTAAACAGCTGGTTCGGCATTGGAGTATGTTGCACATTAGGGAAAATTATAGGGACATGAGGAAGTTCAAGAGATGGACAGAGTTCTCTGGGATGAAGTTGCAGATATAATAGATACTGTCATGGCTGGAGATGTTTATGGAGATAATGTCAAGCCTCAAAGGAATTAGATTAGATTAGATTTAGATTAGATTACTTTACAGTGTGGAAACAGGCCCTTCGGCCCAACAAGTCCACACCGACCCGCCGAAGCGCAAACCACCCATACCCCTACATTTACCCCTTACCTAACACTACGGACAATTTAACATGGCCAATTCACCTAACCTGCACATCTTTGGACTGTGGGAGGAAACCGGAGCACCCGGAGGAAACCCACGCAGACACGGGGAGAACGTGCAAACTCCACACAGTCAGTCACCTGAGGTGGGAATTGAACCCGGGTCTCTGGCGCTGCGAGGCAGCAGTACTAACCACTGTGCCACCGTGCCGCCCACACGATGTGACAACGATGTTGATGTGCATTGGAGGAAATTACAAAGATTGCGAGATTTTTATGGATCAGAGTAGTTACAGAGAAGGGGAGAGGTATGAAGACTTGAAAAAGATCACATAGAGGAAGAGGATTGTTGGGGCTGGAGGCGATTCCAGAGAAAGAAAGGTTAGATGGCCTGAATGAGTCACCGAAATAAGGAGGTTGCAATGGCTGATAGAGTTTGTTGAGATAAGAATCGATGAGATTACAGCAGTAGGATATTATTGAAAGTGGAGGACCTCAGGATATCACACCAAACTACGTAGAAGTCTTATTGCTCAGAAAGATGTCATTTGGCCCATCTTGTTTGCACTAGCTATTCAACTGAACACGTTCCTGTGTAATAATCAACAGATTCCCCCACATTACGTTTACTCACAATAATCATCTCGATTGTTTCAATTGAACATGCATCTGCAACACTCATTTATTCATTGTATTGGCGGCAGTTGCAGTGGGAGGATCGACAGTGAGGATCAGGAATCTGACAGGAAGTTAAATTTAAAATATAAAACTTTACCTCGTGTATAGGTGGAGAGCACGCTGAGGAGGAGTTGACATGGGACTGGTGGGTAAGTGAGGTAGTTGGCTTTATTCAAAACGCCACACAGTGTCTCCCACCAATTCTCATCATTTAATCAAAAAAAAGCTTCTGTGCGCCTGATGGTGAGGTGACTAGTTTTAGTTTTTTTAGTTTTCCGTTGTCTAATTGGGAATTTAGTATGGAGGTTAGGACAGGTGAATATTCCTCATGCAGAATGAGAGAGGTGAGGGTGACCACGCATGTCCCTGCTGACGTCATCTGCAGAAAGTGCACAAAACTTAGCCCCTCGAAAACCGCGTTAGGCAGCTGGAGCTGGAAATGGATGAACTTCAGATCATTCGGGAGGCGGAGGAGGTTATTCAGAGGAGTTACAGGGAGATAGTCACACCTCAGGTGAGAATATAGAAGGCATAGCTAGAAAGTTTGCAGGTGACACAAAGATTGGTGGCATAGTAGACAGTGAAGATGGTTTACTGAGATTACAAAATGATCTTGATCAAATGGTTCAAATGGGCTGAAAAATAAGCAGACGGAGTTCAATCTGGAATAATGTGATGTATTCCATTTTGGTACAACAAACAAGAGTAGGGTTTACATAGTTAATGGGAGGGCCGTGTGTAGTATTGCAGAACAGAGGGACTTAGGACTGCAGGTACATGATTCTTCAAAGTTTGCTTCACATATCGACAGGATGGTTATAAAGGCGTTTGGCACACCTACCTTCATTGAGTACAAGAGTTGGACGTTATGTTAAGTTTGCACAGGGAATTGGTGAGCTTCTTCTGGAATACTATTGCCAATTCTGTTGATCCAGTTATAGGAAGGATATTATCAAGCTGGAGATGGTTCACAGCAGATTCACCAGGATGCTATCAGGTATATAATTTTTGGATTATAAAGAAAGGCTGGAAAGGCTGGGGCTTTTTTTCATTGGAGCATAGGAGGTTGAGAGGTGACCTTACAGAAGTTTATAAAATAATAGGAGGGATATGTAGAGTTAATGGTAGTTACCTTTCTCCCAAAATGGGGAATTTCAAACCTCGGGGGTACATTTTTCAGGTGAGAGGAGAGAGGTTTAAAAAAATCTTAAGAGGCATTTTTTACAGAGGGTGATTTGCACGTGGAATGAATTTCCTGTGGAAGTGGTGAATGTGTGTAAAATTGCAACGTTTAAAACACATTTGATTGGATACGTGAATAGGAAAGGTTCAGAGGGATATTGGCCAGGAGAAGGTAGGTGGGACTAGTTTAGTTTGGGATTCGTTTGGACTGGTTAGACTGAAGGGTCTGCTTTCATGCTGTATGACTCTATGACGGCAACTTTGGGAAAGTCCTTGAAATCTATGCAGTTTATAATGTGGATTTCTGACGAGTTCTTTTTAAAAAGTGTTCTGTCAGAGCGATAAAGTCCATGTTTTCTCATCGAGTACTAACATTCAAGCAATTCCTGAAGAACCCAGATAGGTGGAGTTCTTCAAGAACGTACTGAAACGATCGGAAAGTAACATAATCAGCTCAAGCTGATTTAAAAACAGAGATCCCCTTGGTGAATCTGGCAGACATTCAAGCTCTTCATTAGTATGCCCAAAATGCTAACCTGTTGCCCTTCTGATATTTTAGGGATCTTGATTTGTTATTGACTAACACTCGATCTATACAGCACAGATCAGCAGATTGAAAAAAAACATATGAAGTTAATCGACACAACCTATTCTGCAAGTGCCTCACCCTAATTTATATGTTATCATTCGAGACTAATGAGGACCTGACTTGAATGAATCTTCATTTAAATTGTGTAATTTTTATGCTGTGTTGATTCTACAACTCCTTCCAAATGATCATCATTGGCATTAAAATGTGAAACTCTTATTCAATATACTAGTTCCAAGACTGAGATACACGGCTCATTCAGGGGAAGGTGGGACTGGTGCAGCAGAACGGACTTCACTTAAACTAATATCCTGGGTGTGAAATTTGCGGGTGCTATTCGGGTGGGTTTAAACTAGCTCAGCAGGGGGATGTGAACCGGAGGTGTAGTTGCAGTGCACAGGAGGATGAGGATAGGAAGGACAGGGACAGGATTTCAGGGTCACAGGAATGTGCTGTCAGACAGCGAAGTGGTTTGAAGTGTGTCTATTTCAACGCCAGAAGTATCCGAAATAAGATGGGTGAGCTTGCAGCATGGATAGGTACCTGGGACTTCGATGTTGTGGCCATTTCGGAGGCATGGATAGAGCAGGGTGAGGAATGGACGTTGCAGGTTCCAGGATTTAGATCGTTCATTAAAAACAGGCAAGGCTGTAAAAGAGGCGGAGGTGTGGCCTTGTTAGTCAAAGATAGTATAACTGTGGCTGAGAGAACTTTTGATGAGAACTCATGTACTGCAGTAGTGTGGCCTGAAGTTAGAAACAGGAGAGTAGAGGTTACACTGTTTGGAGTTTTTTATAGGCGTCCACAGAGTTCCAGGGAGGTGGAAGAGAGGATTAGCAAAATTATTCTGGGTAGGAGTGAAAGGAACAGGGTGGTCATTATGGGGGACATTAACTTACCCAACATTTACTGGAAATGCTACTACTCTAATACGTTGGATTGATCAGTTTTTGTCCAATGTGTACAGAAGGCTTTCCTGACACAGTATGACAAAGGGCCAACAAGAGGGGAGGCCACACTGGATCTGGTACTTGATAATGAACCAGGCCAGGTGTTTGATTCAGTTGTAGGTGAGCACTTTGGAAAGAGTGACCATAATTCCGTTGCATTTAGTTTAGCAATGGAAAGGGATAGGTACATGCCACATGTCAAGAGTTGTCGATGGGGCAAGGGCAATTATAATGCGATTACATAAGAATTAGGATGCATAGAATGGGGTAGCAAAGTGCAGGGGATGCAGACAATGGAAATGTGGAGTTTCCAGGCAGGTTGGAAGTGATAACGTAAGGGAATCGTGGTTGACAACAGAAATTGCATCTCTTGTGACAAAGAAGAAGGAGGCTTATGTTTTGATGAGGCAAGATGGTTCAGATGAGGGGATGGAGAGTTACAGATAAAGCTAGGAAGGATTTAAGGAGAGAGTTAAGAAGTGCAAACAGAGTAGTCTTTAACAAATAGAATAAAGGTGAACCCTAAAGATATGTGTGTGAGGAATAAAAGGATGATTAGGTTAGGAATAGGGCCAATCAAAGACAGAAGTGGGAAATTGAGTGTGGACCCTGTGGAGATCGGAGAGGTGCTAAACGAACATTTCTCATATGTTTTCACTCAGGAAAATGAAAATATTGTAGAGGAGAAGAATGAGGTACGAGATATTAGACAAGAAAGGTTAGTTACAAACATGTGTTACCAATTCTAGGAGGAGTGAAAGTAGACAAGTCCCCTGGGCCGGATAGGAATTATCCAAGTATTCTCTGGGAATCTAGGGAGGAGATAGCTGAGCCTTTGGCTTTGATATTTGAGTCGTCATTGTCTACAGGTTTGTACCAGAGGACTAGAGGATTGCAAATGTTGTACCCTTGTTCAAGAAGGGCAGTAGAGATGACCCAGGTAATTATAGAGTGAGACTTACTTCTGTTGCAGGAAAGGTTTTGGAAAGGATTATAAAAGATAAGATTAATAATCATCTAGCAAGCAACAATTTGATTGGAGGTAGTCAACATGGTTTTGTCAAGGGCAGGTCGTGTCTCACAAACCTCATTGAGTTTTTTGAGACGTGACCATGCACGTAGATGAGGGTAGGGCAGTTGATGTGCTATACATGGACTTCATGAAAAAGACTTTGATAAGGTTTCACATGGTAGGCTGTTGGAGAAAATGCAGAGGCATGGAATTGAGGGTGATTTAGCAGTTTGGATTAGAAACTGGCTTTCTATAAGAAGGCTGCGTGTGCTGGTTGATGGAAAATATTCAGCCTGGAGGCCGGTTATTAGTGATGTGCCATAATGATCTGTTTTGGGACCACTGCTGTTTATCATTTTTATTAACAAATTAGACATAGGCATAGATGGCTGGATTTGTAAATTTGCAAACGACACTAAAGTCGGTGGAGTAGTGGACAGTGTGGAAGAATGTTACAGGTTGCAGGTGGACTTGGATAAACTGCAGAATTGGACTGAGAGGTGGAAAATGGAGTTCAATGAGGCTAAATGTGAGGTGATGCACTTTGGACAGAATAACAGGAAGGCAGAGCACTGTGTCAGTGGAAAGATTCTTAGAAGTGCGGATGTGCAGAGGGATCTTGGAATCCATGTAGATAGATCTCCGAAAGTTGCCACGCAGGTGGATAGTGCTGTTAAGAAGGCATACGGTGTTAGGCTTCATTCTAGAGGGATTGAGTTCTGGAGCCGCAATATCATGCTGCGGCTATACAAAACACTGGTGCGGCCACACTTGGAGTATTGTGTGCAGTTCTGGTCCCCATATTTCGGGAAGGATATGTAAACACTGGAAAAGGTGCAGAGGATATTTACCAGGATGTTGCCTAGTCTGGAGGGAAGCTCTTATGAGGAAAGGCTGAGAGACTTGTGTCTCTTCTCATTGGAAAGCAGAAGGCTAAGGGGGGATTTGATAGAGATATACAAGATGATCAGAGGATTAGATAGGGTAGACAGAGAAAGACGTTTTCCTGGGATGATGACATTAGCTTGTACGAGAGGGCAGAACTACAAATTGAGGGGTGGTAGATTTAAGATAGATGTCAGAGGCAAGGTCGTTAAGCAGAGTGTGGTAAGGGCATGGAATGCCTTACCTACTAATGTAGTCGACTCACCCACATTAGTTGATTTAAAGAATCCTTAGATAAGCACATGGATGATTTTGGGATAGTGTAGGGGGACGAACTGAGAATAGTTCAAAGGTCAGTTCAAAATCGAGGGCTGAAGGGCCTCTTCTGTGCTGGATTGTTCTGTGTTCTATATTCTATGGAATTGAGTTTCACAAGGTGGATGTGTTCTGGAAAGTGTGAAAATAGAAAAATCTCCTGCGCAGGATGGGATTGATCCAAGGATTCTCTGGGAAGCCAGAAAGGAAATTGCAGAGCCTCTGCTTTTGATCTCATGTCGCCATTGTCTCCAGGAATAGTGCCAGAAGACTGGAGGGCAGTGAATGTTGTCCCCTTGTTCAAGAAAGGGAGTAGAGATAACCTTGGTAATTATAGACCAGTGAGCCTTAATTTGCTTATTGGTAAAGTATTGGAAACGGTAAGAAGATATAAGATTTATAATAATCTTGAAAGAAATAAGTTGAAAAGGGATAGTCAACACTGTTTTTTTAATGGTAGGTTGTGCCTCACGGACCTCATTGAGTTATTTGAAAATGTGACCAAACAGGTGGATGACGGTAAAAAAGTTGATGTGGTTTATATGGATTTCACTAAGGCATTTGATAAGGTTCCCCATAGTAGGCTATTGCACAAAATATGGAGACATGGGATCAAAGGCGATTTAACGATTTGGATAAGAGGTTCGCTAGCTGATAGAAGACAGAGGTTGGTGGTTAATGAAAAATGTTCCGCCTGGAGTTCAGTTAGTCACGTTGCACTGGAATGATCTGTTTTGGGGATACTGCTGTTGGTCATTTTTTTTAAGTGACCTGGATGAGGGCTTAAAAGGATGTGTTCCTGAACTTGTGAATGACACTAAATTCGGTGGAGTTGTAGATAGTGGCAAAGGATGTTGTAGTTTACAGAGTGACATTGATAAGTTGAAGAGTTTGGCTAAGAGGTGGCAAATGGAGTTTAATGTGGAAAGGTGTGGGGTGATTCACTTTAGAAGGAGTATTGAGTACTTGGGGTATTGCATACAGTTCTAGTCAACATATTATAGGAAGGATCTGGAAGCTTTGGAAAGGATTCAGAGGAGATTTGCTAGGATATTGCCTGGCATGGAGGGAAGTCTTACGAGGAAAGGCTGAGGCACTTGAGGCTTTTCTTTTCGAGAGAAGAAGATTCAGAGGTGACTTATTTGAGACATAGAAGATAATCAAAAGTTTAGATAGGTGGACACTGAGAGCCTCTTACCCTGGATAGTGATGGCCATCATTTTAAATTTGAGTATGATACATATAGGACAGATGTCAGCGGTAGTTTCTTCACTCAGACAGTAGTAGGAGGCGTGGAATGCACTGCCTGTAACAGTAGTAGAGTGACCAACTTTAAGGGCATTTAAATGTTAATTTGATAGGCATTTGGATGACAATGGAATAGTGTAGGTTAGAATGGCGTCACATTGGTTTCTCAGGTCAGCGCACCATCGAGGGCTGAAGGGCCTATACTGTGCTGTAATGTTCTATTATCTATGTACTCACTGAGTGAAAGTATTCTTACGTTTGCCACTGTTTCTTCTTTCATATATCACCTGAAATCTGTACCCTTCATTCTTATTCCATTCATGAGAGGGAATATTTCCATCTGATCTATTTGTTTCAGTCTACCAATGAGTTTGAAAAACTCCATTAGATCTCCTCTTAGCCACCTTCTCTCCAAAAAGAACAATGATGACTTCACAACTGAAGTTTCTTATCTCTGGAAATATCCTTTTAAAGCACAGTACGGTGGCTCAGTGGTGAGCACTGCTGCCTCACAGCGTAAGGGAGCCAGGTTTGATCCCCACCTCGGGCGACTACCTGTGTGGAGTTTGCATATTCTCCCCATGTCTGTGTGGGTTTCCTCTGGGTGCTCTGGTTTCCTACCACAATCAAAAGATGTGCATGCCAGGTGAACTGGCCATACAAAGTTGCCCGTAGTGTTAGGTGCATTAGGGTAAGTATAGGGGAATGGGTCTGGGTGTGTTACTCTTCGGAGGGTTGGTGTGGACTTGTTGGGCCGAAGGGCCTGTTTCCATACTGTGGGAAATCACTTCTGCATGTTTTCCAAAATGTTCACGTCCTTCCTGTAATTTGATACCCAGAACTCCATTTGAGGTCTAACAAGCGTTTGATACAAGTTCAACTTCCTTGTACTCTAATCCAGTCTTTCAAAAACCAGGAACACTGCAGGCTTCAGTTGTGTTTAATGGTCTGTCAACTTCATGGATGTGTGCACATCTGCATCTGAGTCCTCTCCTTCTTCGGACTTTACATCCCATTTTGTATTGTTTTTTTAATGTTCTTGCTCGCAAATTGCATTTTCTCATGCTTCTCTGTGCCGATCTTCATCCACCACCTCTCTGCACACTCTACCAACTTGTCAATATCTTTTTGATGTTCTGCACTGCTTTCCTTACAGTTTAGAATTTTTCTGAGTTCCATGTCAAATGTAAACTTTAAAATGGATCCCTGCACACCAGATGTAGATTGTTCATATGTATCAAAACAAATGAGTGTCCTAAAACTGACTCCTGTGGAACCTCACTGAAATTCTTCCTCTAGCCTGTAAAAAAAATCAATTTCCTAACAATCAGTCAATTTTGTATCATGATTCGGAGATGCCGGTGTTGGACTGCGGTGTACAAAGTTAAAAATCACACAACACCAGATCAGATAATCACCTGATGAAGGAGCGTCGCTCCGAAAGCTAGTGTGCTTCCAATTAAACCTGTTGGACTATAACCTGGTGTTGTGTGATTTTCAATTTTGTATCCACATTGATACAGTCCCTTTTGTTCCACAAATAAATGCATGATTTTATTAACACATATATCGTAGAAATTACAGTGAAACATGGTTTGTTGTCTATTCCACAAAGGTCTTCTTCAGCTACACTGTTCCTTTCTCTGTCAACGTAGTCTGGGTAGCTTCTTCCTCTTTGGTACAGAGAGCGCGAGAGTATTCATTTAACACTCAGCCGTTCCCCTTCTTCTAGGTATAAATCTTCATTTTAGTGTAGAAACAGCCTCATTCCAATGTTTCACGCTCTCTTTATGAGGTGCACAGAGAAGATTCTGGGACAATTCTATTTTGGCGATCAGTTTTCTCATTACACCCCCCTGCTCTATCATCTCCCCTCTGAACCTTCAGGATTCCTCCGGGTTTTTCTTCACCTTAATCTCTCGCTTTCTCAGCCAGTGTGCTTGGGTTTGTTAATCCTGCCTTTCCTATTTGAGGGAGCATTCCTCAACGAGACCCAAACCATCTCCACTTTGAAGGGAGTCTATTGGTCCGATTTTCTTTTTCTGACCAACTTGGTGTCCCAGTTAAACCTTCCCAGCTTCACTTTGCACCATTGAAGGCCACTCTCAGTCAATTGATTTTTCTCACTCTCAATTATTGTACCGTTCTCTACCACTGTCCTGAACTTAACAATAAAATGAGCACTGTGCCCGAAAATGATCCCGACTAACACTTGGATCCTATTTTCCAATGACCAACTCGAACACTGCATACTTTCTTGGGGTGGACAGAAACTCCTGCAGAACTCTCTCCTCTGTGCAATCCAAGGAACACTTGGCCTTCACTGCCTTGACATCACCAGTATAGCCAGTCTGTATTTGGATAATTTAAGTTTCTCAATATAACTATGTTGTAGTGTTGCCATTAAGTACGCAGACAAAATAAGCAAACAGATTCACATTTGAACCCCCATATACCAGCCTGGGAATTGAAACTGTGCTCAGCCGGTCGAGTAAACAATTTCAGAATCAACTCAGCAAGATCCCAGAATAGTGCATTTTGTGATACAAACATTTTGGTTTGTAAACCCATAGTTCAATTAGGGAAATCAGTGATTTAATTTATAACTTTCTTCAGGTTCCACAACTCTTTCCATCTCCATACTATCCTGCAGGTTCAAAAAATCTTTCTTTTGATAAAATCCTTCAGCATCCACCTCTTCCTACGTGTGCACCAACTTCCAAGTTCTTCAGCTCTTCCAACCTCTGCAATGTTCGCCAGGAGGGCACTGAAGGAGGACCGAGGTTACAGAGATCGGGAGGGATTTGTGATCGTAAAAAACATAACAGAAGGCAGGAGGGTTGCAGTGGTGAGAAGAGATGTCAGTAATTTTAAGAGTGCATGGGAATGATGGAGATTACAGAGAAAGAGAGAATTGTCAGACTTGAGGATATTTCAGACTTTGCAGGTGTTATTGGGACTGGACGAGTTACTGAGTTGGAGATCGTTTTAAGAACAAGAGGATTTTAATAGATATGAAGGACAGGAAGAGGTTTCAGGAAACTGGAGGTTATGGGGTCAGAAGGAAGTGACACAAGCCAGAAGGGTTGTCAGGAGTGGAGGAGGTTACAGACACAGCAATGGTCTGATCTAAAGCAGGCATCCCAGATTGGGAAAATTTGATTGACTGTAGGAAGTTTCACAGAGAGGGTGGACCAGAGAGCCGCAAGGAGTTAATGGAGATGTGGATTGCTGTAGGGGCTGTAGGAGTTCCTGCAGATGGGGAGGTTGGGAGGGCAGTTGACAGGGAGAAGGATGTCCGTTGCGATGGGAGTGGTTTTCACATACTGAGGGTCTTTTAGGAAATGGAGTAGTTTACAGCGATAAAGGAAAGGAGCAGTCACTTCATTGGGAGTTTTATACAGACCCACCAGTAGGAACAGAGACACAGAGGAGCAGATTGATTGGAAGATTTTGGAAAGGTGCAGAAGTAACAGTGTTGTTGTCATGGGTGACTTTAACTCCCCTAATATTGATCGGAACCTCCTTCATTCAAATAGGTTGGATGGAGCAGTTTTTTTTGGTCAAGTGTGTCCAGGAAGGGTTCCTGACTCAATATGTAGACAGGCCAACTAAAGGGGAGGCTACATTGGATTTGGTGCTTGGCAATCAACCAGGGCATGTGTCAGATCTCTCGGTGGGAGAGTATTACTGTGGCACGATGGCACAGTGGTTAGCACTGCTGCCTCACAGCGCCAGAGACCCGCTGTGAGGCAACTGTCTGTGTGGAGTTTGCACATTCTCCCTGTGTCTGCGTGGGTTTCCTCCCACAGTCCAAAAACGTGCAGGTGAATTGGCCATACTAAATTGCCCGTAGTGTTAGGTGAAGGGGTAAATGTAGGGGAATGCGTCTGGAGGGTTGCTCTTCGGAGGGCATGTTGGGCCAGAAAGCTTATTTCCACACTGTAAGTAATCTAATCTAATCTACAACTCCCTGGCATTCACTATAGTTATGGAGAGGGAAAGGATCCACGGTACAGGAAAGTATTTAATGGAGGGAGGTGGAATTAAAATGATGTTACGCAGAGACTGGGATGCCTCAATTGGGAACAGATCTTCTCAGGGAAATGTGCAACAGAAATGTGAGGTTGTTCAGGGGGCACTTTCTGATAGTGCTGGGTAGGTTTGTTTTTACTGAGGCAAGGTAGGGATGGTAAGGCGAAGTATCCTTGGGTGACAAGCAATATGGAACATGGAGTCAAGAGAAAACAAAAGCAGCTTAGTTAAGGTTAAGGAGGCAAGGATCAGACAGGGTTCTCGCGGGTTAGAAGGTAGCCTGGTAGGAACTGAAGAATGGACTCAGGAGACCTCGAAGGGGGCATGAAAAAGCTTTAGCGAATAGAATTAAGGATTCTACACTGATGTGAGGAACAAGAGGACGGCCAGAGTGAGGGTTGGGCTGATCAGGCAGAATGGAGGGAAATATGGAGTCGAAGGATATGGGGAGGTCCTTAATGAATGCTTTGCTTCAGTATTCACTACTGAGAGGATCTTGTCATTGGTGAGGACAGTGTGAAACACTGATATACTCAAACAGATTGATGTTAAGGGGGATGTGCTGACAAGCTTGGAAAACGTAAGGATAAATATGTTTCGTGGGCCAGACAGGATCTACCCAAGATACTACAGGAAGTGAAGAAGAGACTGCTGCACCTTTAGCAATGATGTTTGCATCCTCAATGTCCACTGGAATAGCACCGGATGATTGGAGGGCGGCGAATGTTATTCCCTTGTTTAAGAAAGGGAATAGGGATAATTCTAGGAATTGCAGACCAGTCTCAAGTCCAAGGTGGGCAAACTGGTGGAGAGGATTCGGAGAGACAGGGTTTCTGATTAGTTGGGAAACAATAGTTTGATTAGAGATAGTCAACATGGCTTTGCAAGGGGTAGGTCATGCCTCACAAGTCATACTGAATTACTTGAGGAATTGACAAAACACATTAATGAAGGTAAAGCAGTGGATGTGGTGTACATGCAAGGCATTTGATAAGGTTACCCATGGTAGGCTCATTCAATAAAGTAAAACGGCATGGAATGAAGGGAAATCAGATTGTTTGGATGCAGAATTGGCTGGGCCAGAGAAAACAGGTGGTGGTAGTAGAAGGAAAGTATTCAGCCTGGAGCTCGGTAATCAGTGCTATTCGACTATAATCTGTTCTGGGACCTCTGCTCTTTGTGAATTTTATAAATGACTTGGATGAGGAAGTGGAATGGTGGGTTAGTATGTTTGGCGATCATGTGAAGTTTGGTGGAGTGCTGGATAGTGTGGAGGGCCGTTGTAGTTTGCAACGGGACATTGGCAGGATGCAGAACTGGGTTGATAAGTGGCAGATGGAGTTCAACCTAGAAAAGTGCGAAGTGATTTATTTTGGAAGGTCACATTTGAATACAGAATACAGGGGCAAAAGCAGGATTCTTGGCAATATGGAGGAACAGAGACATCTTGGGGTCCATGTGCATAGACCGTTGAATTTGCCACCCTAGTTGATACCGATGTCAAGAAGGCGTATGATGTGTTGGTTTTCATTAGCAAGGGGATTGAGATTTAGAGCCACGATGTTATGCTGCAGCTCTACAAAGCCCTAGTTCAACCACATTTGAAATATTGTGTTTCGTTCTGGTCGCCTGATCATAGGAAGAATGTAGAAGCTTTAGAGTGGGTGCAGAGGCTATTTACCAGGTTGCTGCCTGGACTGGAGGGCATGCCTTATTTAAAAAGGTTGAGGGAGCGAGGGCTTTGCTCATTGAAATGAAGAAAAATGACAAGTGATTTGATAGAGGTGTCCAAGATGATGAGAGGCATAGATAGACTGGATAGCCAGAGACGTTTTTCCCACCACATGCAGGCATAATTTTAAGGTTATTGGAGGAAGGTTTTGGGGAGATGTCAGAGGTAGATTCTTTAGTTAGAATGCTGGGTACGTGAACTGCCCTGCTAGCAACGGTAGGTAAGTCAGACAGATTCAGTACATTTCAGCGACTCTAGATAGCAACGGATGATAGTAAAATGAAGGATATGTCAGATCATTTGATCTTAGAATAGGATAAAAGGTCAGCAAACATCAAGGTCCCAAGAGCCTGGACTGTGCTGTATTGTTCTATGTTCGAAAGGGAGGGTTGTAGGTAATAGAGTTTACACAGACAGGAAAGGCTGTAGGGGCTGGATGAGTTTATACAGATAGAGAGGTCAGTAGGGTTCAGAGATGGATTCAGAGGTAGTGAGATGCTGTCGGATGGGAAGCAGGAGTGTTAGAGTAACTGCACATGGTTACTGTGATATCATGTGCTGTATTGGGCTAGAGGAAGGTGCACATATGGGGAGGTTAGTAGAGGCGAGATATGTTACAGAGACAGGGCGGACTATAGATACTGAACAAGATGGCAGAAATTGGGATTATAATAGTGACTGTAAGAAGAGATTGGGCATATTATCCAATCTGGAGCAATTTACAGAGATAGGAAGGGGAGTCAGCATTGGAGTAGGTTTCAGATATAAAGGGGGATTGTAGGGAGGTGAGGAGGTTATAAAGATAGGAACTGTTCGAGTTGTTCGAAGGATTCTAAGCATAAAGCACTGATGAGATGGGTCAGAGGGTCTGTTTGCTTGCTATATAACTGTATCACAACATTGATAAAATGTTGGAAAGGCAATGCAGAACATGAAGATCCCAGGCTTCAACACCACCCTCATGAGAGAGGCCTGTCTTCACCTATGTTCTACTCACTAGCAATCAGATGCCTGGATTGATAAATGTGAATGTCCTGTGCCGTCTTAGGAAGGGTCAGTACAACAGAGCTAAAAGTAGACTCCTCACAAAGGAGTGGTGATTGAGACTGGGACCTTTATGCTTTGTACCTCCACTATCAGCAGTGTATCTATGTCATGTCTTGTGGTCCGTTGTTTTGAGCCCTCCAATGTCTCGGTTCACTGTGAGTGATCTTACCTCTTTGGAAGATTTAATGAAAGCTCCAGACTTCCTTGCCCTTTGTCTCTCTGGCTGCCCAACCATCTTCAATGTAGTGATAGACAAGACAGGAGGTGGGAATTTTGCTGAGTGAGGAATTTCCTGAGTAGCTACAATAGACAGAAAAATAGACAGACTCAGAAATGAGAATGGTGGAGTGAGGATTACACATTTGGAATGACATTGAATCCCACAGAGACCTTGAAAATGCTAGTCTCCATTCATGGTCTGTGCTGTTTCACTCTCTGGAGTAGAGGATCCTATTGGTTCAGGATCTCACAGTAGCTACACAAGGTACAGTCAGAGGCAGTCACACAAAGCACATGGAGAGATACTAGATGATACCACCAGAGTTGAAGAAGATGTCAGGATCAAACAGTAGACAGGAAAAAAGGATATTGATTCACGGTGCACTGGCATGACAAAGAAATGTTCTGGTGTTGTTCTCTCCAGATTATTAATCCAGAAGTTAATGTCAATGCCAGACATATCATCCGATTACCTAACATTCTTTAGGGAAGGAAATCTCCAATCCTCACCTGGTTTTGCCTACATATGACTCCACACCTAGAAAAATGTGATTTACTTTCACAGCTCTCTAAAATGGTTAAGCAAGCCGTTCACTTCATGGGAAGCTAGACGTAGGCAATAAATTCTGGCCAGCAAGAGACACCCACATTCCACGAGCGAATAAGAAAATAACTGTAGCTGTGTGGGGCCAGTGTCCAAACAAATCGAGTCGGTCGGTGTATGGACAGGGTTTTAAGCTCAGAGCAGATGCAGGGACAGAGGTCAAGTGAAAGGAGCACCCCAAATCCACAGCGAAATAATTGAAACATCAGAACAGCATGTTGACGTAGCTGAAGACAAGCAGAAAGGAACAGGAAGGGATAGAGTTTAAGTAAAACTGTATTTCAGTGAATAGGTTTGGAACAGGAAATTGTGAGGAAAAGCCAATTATAGTTTTACCTTTTTTTGAATTGACAAAGTATCTGCAATGAGATAGATAGACTTGTGACACAGAGATAAATGGGATTTAGTCACCAGAAATATGTGGTTACAGGGAAAGCAAACGGTGGAACATTAGTATTCAATGATACACAACATTGCAGAAACTTAGTCAGAATGGGAAAGCAGGATGGATATCCCTGACAGTATTGGATAACAAAGGCATTACAGAGAACTCATTTGGCCTCAGATTAAGAATTAGAATCAGCATGAATGCAAAGTCTGGGTAATACGTGTCAAAACACAAATGGCATAACTTTTTAGGCCACATTGCAGTGTTGCATTGTGGATCACTGCATTAAACAGGAATTCATTTGAATTTGTTGTAAAGGCACTGTGATAATTTTGGGAGACTTCAATCTTCAGATAATCTGGGGAAATCACCCTGACAAGAATAATATCCAAACAGGAGTTCTGAGTGTGCATCTGTCAGTGTTTCTTTGAATTACTCATTTTGCAACTGACCAGGGACGTAACTATCTCAAATTGATTATTGTATGATGAAGCTGAGTGAGTGTGTGAGAGTAAATGTGTCACAGTAAGAGATCCTCTGCGGAATTGTGATAAAGTGGAATTTGAAGCGAGAATGAAGTTTTTTTTTAAGTGATCACAGAAAACTCCGAATTTTAAACAAAATGAATTGCATGAGTTTGAGAGAACTATCTGGGGCAAACAGGGTAAACCGACCAGAATATATGGCTGTAAATGAACAGTGGGATACATTTGAGGAAATAGTAGAAAACATTCAACAAAAGGACATTACATTGAAACAAACAAAACCTCAGCAAAACATTCTCACCTGTGCCTCACTCAGCATGTAAATGGTCATATTTGATTATGAGAGGCATAGAAAAAATATCAAGAAAACCCAACAATTCTGAACAAAACATGCGTTTTAGTGACAGTGAAAAGGGTTACCAAGATCTGAAATAGGTTTTAAAGCATTCTCAAAGGACCGTCGAGCAGGAGGAGTGCAGGCAGCAGGGGAAACCTTGACAGGTTTTAATGAGATGAATGTGGGAAGGTGTGTCAAAATCAGAATTGTCATATTGGGTGCATTTAACCTCCAGAATTTTGACGGTGTCTTCCTTAGAGCAAGAGGCTTAGACAGTGGAGAATATGTTAGGTTCTTCCAAGTGGGTTTCTTAAAACAGAATGTGGACATGCAAACTCGAAGAGGGGCCATGCTCGATCAGCCAGGTGATTGATCTTTTGATGGAGAGCATTTTGGAAATAGTGATCACAAAAGCTTAAGTTTTAAGTTGGCTATGAATAAGGATAAGTCAGGATCTTGTGGGAAGCTACAAAATTGGCAAATTATATCAGGATTAGGCAGGAGTTAGGGAGTGTTACTTGAGAGGAGTGTATTCTCAGGTAAGTCCACATTTGACATCTGGGAACTGTTTAAAGACTTGCTGGGGGGTATGTTCCAGAAAAGAGGAAGGAAAAGGAGAGCAAGATAAAAAGTCCTTGGATAATCAGGGAAGTTGTGAATTTTGCCAAAAGAGAACAAGAAGCATATGTAAGGTTAAGGAAACTAATATTTGACAGGACCCGTGAGGAATATAATGAAAGCAGGAAAGACCTCAAGCAGGAAATTCAGAGAGCAAGGAAGATACATGAGATGATCTTGGCAAGTAGGGTTAAAGAGTTAAAGAGTTAAAAGTATTCAAGTTATTGAATACATACTTTAAAAATAAGAAGATAACTGGGGAGGTGGTAGGACCACTCAATAATAAAAAAAGGAGCCTGTGCTTGGAGGCAAGGGATGTGAGTTAAATCCTAAATGAGTACTTTGCATTGGTATTCACCCAGGACAAAGTTATGGGGAAAAAAACTGAGTTTCATCAGATTCATAGAGTCGTACATTGCAGAGAGAGGTCCTTTTGCCCAAACTGATCCATGCCGAACAAAATGTCCAGCCACACTAATCCTATTTCCCTGTACTTGGCCCATATCCTGATAAATCTTTCATATCAATGTATCTGTCCAATTGCATTTAAATGTTTTAATGTACTCACCTCAGCCACATCTGCTGGCAGCTCTGTGCATATCTGTGCAAAGAAGTTGTCCCTCAGGCTCCCTTTGATTTTTTCCCCTCTAATGTGATGCCCTCAAGGCCTCGATTCCCCAACACTGGGGAAAAAATACTAAGTGCATTCACCCAACCTATGCTTTTCATAATCTTAAACACTTCCTTAAGATCCCCCTCAGTCTCCTACCCTCTAAAGAAAAATGTTCAAGCTTGTCCAAACTCTCCTCAAATTCAGATGGTTGAGTCTGGGCAACATCCTTATAAATTTCTTCTGCTTTCTTTCCAGTTTAATAACATACTTCTGATACCAAAATGAACAAAACAGATAGGGCGTCATCAACATCCTGTACGAGAACAACATATCTTCCCAGCTTCTATGCTCAGAGCCTTGACTGATGAACGCCAGTGTGTCAAAATACTCCTTCACTGCCCTGTCTACTTGTGACTCCACTTTCAGGAAAACGTGCACCTAAACTCCAAGGTCCCTCAGTTCCACTACAGTACTTAAGGTCCTACACCATTCACCATGAAATCCTACCTTGATTTCACTATCCAAACTGCAAAGCCTCACATTTATCTTTATTAAACTCCATTCGTCATTTGCTGGCCCACTTCCCTAGTTGATCAGTGTCCTGCTGCAATTTCTGACAATATTCCTCACTGTCCACAATACCACTTGCCTTGTACATTCTCATCCATGATATTGACAGACAGCAATGGTCCCAACACCAATCCCTGAGGCACTCCACTAATCACAGACCTCCAATCTGACAAACATCCTTCAACCCTCTGCTTCCTACCAGCCAGGCAATTGTGTATCCAATTTGCCAGCTCCCCCTGAATTCCATGCGATCTAACATTCCAGAGAAGCCTATCATGTAGAACATTGCCTTACTGAAATCCATTTAAACTATGCCTACCAACCTCCCCTCGTCAACCTTCTTGGTCATTTCAGCAAAGAACTCTAACACATTTGTGAAGGCATGATCTCCCACTCATAGAGTCCTACAGTCATAGAGATGTACAGATGAAAACAGGCTCTTCGGTCCAATCTGCCCACGGCGACCATATATCCCAACCTAATCTAGTCCCACCTGCCAGCACCCGGCACATATTCATCCAAACCCTTCCTATTCATATACCCATCCAAATGCCTCTTAAATGTTGTAATTGTACCACATCCTCTGGCAGCTCATTCCACTCACGTATTACCCTCTGCATGAAAAAGTTGCCCCTTAGGTCTATTTTATATCTTTCCCCTCTCACCCTAAACCTATGCCCTCTAGTTCTGGATTCCCCGATCCCAGATGAAAGACTTTGTCTATTTATCCTATCCATGCCACTCATAATCTTGTAACCCTGTACAAGGTCACCCCTCAGCCTTTCCCTCACACTCCAGGGAAAACAGCCTCAGCCTGTTCAGCCTCTCCCTATAGCTCAATTCCTCCAGCCCTGGCAACATCCTTGTAAATCTTTTCTGAACCATTTCAAGTTACACAACATCTTTCCGATAGAAAGGAGACCAGAATTGCGCGCAATATTTCAACAGTGGCCTTACCAATGTCCTGTACAGCTGCAACATGACCTCGCAACACCTGTACTCAGTACTCTGCCCAATAATGGAAAGCATACCAACGCCTTCGTCATTATCCTATCTACCTGTAACTCCACTTTCAAGGAGCTAAGAACCTGCGCTCCAAGGTCTCTTTGTTCAGCAACACTCCCTAGGACCTTACCATTAAGTGTATAAGTCCTCCTAAGATTTGGTTTCCCAAAATGCAGCACCTCGCATTTACCTGAATTAAACTCCATCTGCCACTTCTCAGCCCATTGGCCTGTCTGGTCCAGGTCCTGTTGTAATCTGAGGTAACCCACTTCGTTGTCCACTGCACCTCCAATTTTGGTGTCATCTGCAAACTTACTAACTGTACCTCTTATGCTCGCATCCAAATCATTTATGTAAATGACAAAAAGTAGAGGACCCAGCACCGAACCTTGTGGCACTTCACTGGTCACAGGCCTCCAGTCTGAAAAACAACCCTCCACCACCACCCTCTGTCTTCTACTTTTGATACAGTTCTGTATCTTAATGGCTAGTTCTCCAATTATACCATGAGATCAAACCTTGCTAATCAGTCTTCCATAGGAATCTTGTCGAACGCCTTACTGAAGTCCATATAGGTCACATCTACTGCTCTGCCCTCATCAATCTTCTTTGTTACTTCTTCAAAAATCTCAATCAAGTTTGTGAGGCATGATTTCCCACGCACAAAACCTTGTTGACTATCCCTAATCAGTCCTTGCCTTTCCAAATACATGTACATCTGTCCCTTAAGATTCCCTCCAACAACTTGCCCACCACTGAGGTCAGGTTCACCGGTCTATAGTTCCCTGGCTTGTCTTTACCGCCCTTCTTAAACAGTGGCACCACGTTTGCCAACCTCCAGTCTTCCAGCACCTCACCTGTGACTATCGATGATACAAATATCTCAGCAAGAGGCCCAGCAACCACTGTTCTAGCTTCCCACTGAGTTCTCGGGTACACCTGATCAGCTCCCGGGGATATATCCACCTTTAACCATTTCAAGACATCCAGCACTTCCTCCTCTGTAATATGGACATTTTTCAAGATGTCACCATCTATTTCCCTACAGGCTATATCTTCCATATCCTTTTCCACAGTAAATACTGATGCAAAATATTCATTTAGTGTCTCCCACATTTTCTGGGGCTTCACACAAAGGCTGCCTTGTTGATCTTTGAGGGGCCCTATTCTCTCCCTAGTTACCCTTTTGTCATTAATATATTTGTAAAAACCATTTTGATTCTCCTTAATTCTATTTGTCAACGCTATCTCATGTCCCCTTTTTGCCTCCTGATTTCCCTCTTAAGTATATTCCTACCTCCTTTGTACTCTTCTAAGGATTCACTCGATCTATCCTGTCTATACCTGACATATGTTTCCTTCTTTTTCTTCACCAAACCCTCAATTTTTTTAGTCATCGAGCATTCCCTATACTTACCAGCCTTCCCTTTCACCCTGGATTCTTGTTATCTTATTTCTGAAGGCTTCCCATTTTCCAGCCGTCCCTTTATCTACGAACATCTGCCAACAATCATTTTTCGAAAGTTCTTGCCTAATACCGTCAGTATTGGCCTTTCTCCATTTTAGAACTTCAACTTTTAGATCTGCTCTGTCCTTTTCCATCACGATTTAAAAACAAATAGAATTATGGTCGCTGGCCCCAAAGTGCACACCCACTGACACCTCAGTCAACTCCCCTGCCTTAATTCTGAAGAGTAGGTCAAGTTTTGAACCTTCTGTAGTAGGTACATCCACATACTGAATCAGAAAATTGTCTTGTATGCACTTAAGAAATTCCTCTCCATCTAAACTTTTAACACTATGGCATTCCCAGTCGATGTTTGGAAAGTTAAAATCCCCGACCATAACTACCCTATTATTCTTACAGATAGCTGAGATTTCCTTCCAAGTTTGTTTCTCAATTTCACTCTGACTATTAAGGTGTCTATAATACAATCCCAATAAGGTGATCATCCCTTTCTTATTTCTCAGTTCCATCCAAATAACTTCCCTCGATGTATTGCTGGGAATATCTTCCCTCATCACAGCTGTAATGCCACTCCCCCTCCTCTCTTGCCTCCATTTCTATCCTTCCTGAAGCATTTGTATCCTCAAACATTAAGCTGTCAGTCCTGCCCATCTCTGAGCCATATTTCCGTAATTGCTATGATATCCCATTCCCATGTTCCTAACCATGCCCTGAGTTCATCTGCCTTCCGTGTTAGGCCCCTTGCATTGAAATAAATGCAGTGTAATTTATTAGTCCTACCTTGTCCCTGCCTGCCCTGACTGTTTGACTCGCTTCTGTTCTCAACTGTTCCCGTCTCAGACTGATTACTTTCCTCACTATCTCCTTTGGTTCCACCGCCCCTCCTTATTAGTTTAAATCCTCCCGAGCTGTTCTAGCAAATTTCCCTGCCAGGATATTAGTCTCCTTCCATTGTAGGTGCAATCCATCCTTCTCGTACAGGTCACCTCTACCCAAAAGAGATTCCAATGATTCAAAAATGTGAATCCTTCTCCCGTACACCAGCTCCTCAGCCATGCATTCATCTGCTCTATCCTCCTATTTCTGCTCTCACTCGCTCGTAGCACTGGGAGTAATCCAGATATTACTACCCTTCAGGACTTCCTTTTTAAATTTCTGCCTGACTCTCTTTAATCTCCCTTCAGAATCTCAACCTTCTCCCTTCCTCTATCGTTGGTTCCAATGTGGACAATGCCCGTTCTGCACCCTCTCTGAGACATCTTTGATCCTGGCACCAGGGAAGCAACACACCAATCTGCTTTTTCTCTGCTGGCCACAGAAACGTCTGACTGTACCTCAGACTACAGAATCCCCCAGCATAATTTATCTTTTGGAAGCCGACGTGCCCCTTGTTGCATTAGAGCTAGTCTCAATACCAGAAACTTGGCCCCCTGAGAATTCATCACCCACCACATTTTCCAAAACAGAATACCTGTTTCAAATGGGTATATTCACAAAAGACTCCTGCCCTAAGTTCCAACCTCTCTTACCCTTCCTGGAGTTAACCCATCTATATGACTGTATCTGAGACTTTCCCCCCTTCCTATAACTACCATCCATCACATACTGTTGCTCACAAAGCCATACTCACAAAGCCATGGTGACTGCTGCTCTTCAAACCCTGTCTTTCCAAGGTCCAAGGGGGTGTTGCTGATCAAAGAGACCTTGGAGAGCAGGTTCATAGCTCCTTAAAAGTAGAGTCGCAAGTAGATAGGGTAGTGACGAAGGCATTTGGCATGCTTTCCTTTATTGGTCAGAGTATTGAGTACAGGAGTTGGCAGGTCATGTTGCAGCTGTTAACGACATTGATTCGGCAACTTTTGGAATATTGTGTGCAATTCCAGTCTCCAGTCTAGCGGAATAATGTTGCGAAAAATGAAAGGGTTCCAAAAGCATTTACAAGGATGTTGCCAGGGATGGAGGATTTGAGCTATAGGAAGAGGTTGAAAAGGCTAGGGCTGTTTCCCCTGGAGTGTCAGAGGCTGAGGGGTGACCTTATCGAGGTCTATACATTCATGAGGGGCATGGATAGGATAAACAGACAAAGTCTCTTCACTGGGAACGGGCATGCAGAGCTAGAGGGCATAGGTTTAGGGTGAGAGGGGAAAGATATAAAAGAGACCTAAGGGGCAATGTTTTCATGCAGAGGGTGGTACATGTATGGAGTGAGCTGCCAGAGGAAGTGTTGGAAGTGAATGGAATTTCAACATTTAAAAAGCCTCTGGATGGGTATATAAATAGGAAGGGTTTGGAGCGATATGAGCTGGGTGCTGACAGGTGGGACTAGATTGGGTTGGGATATCTGGTCGGCATGGACATGTTGGACCGAAGAGTCTGTTTCGGTGCTGTGCATCTCTATGACTCTAAATGCAGGTCTATCTTATCTCCGAATCTTCCCAAGTAACTTATCTACCACAGATGTTAACCTTATTGGCCAATGGTTCCCAGTCTTTTCTTTGCAGCCCTTCTTGAATAAGAGCACAACATTCGATAACCTCCAATCTTCTGAGACCTCACCCATGGCTGACAATGATGCAGAAATATCATTCAGGGCCTGTGCAATTTCTCCTCTCGCCTCTTGCAGTGTTGTTGGGAAGAATTGGTCAGGACAAGTACGTTTATCCAACTCATACATTCTTATACATCCACCACCTCTGCCACTGTGATTTGGACTGTACCTAAGATATGACCACTGACTTACTAAAATTCCCAAATCTTAAGTGTTTCTCCACGGTAAATATAGGGGAGAAATATTCATTGAGGTTCTAGACATACATCTCCTCTTTGGCTCTTGACGGGTCGTATCTCTCTCTAGTTATTCTTTTCCTATAATTTACTTAATGGACCTATTTAGATTCACCCTAATCTTCTCAGCCAGGGCTATCTCTTACCCCCTTTTTGCCCTCCTAAGGCAAAACGTGCATACGCACAGAGAATACACAGAGACTTTCAGCATAGCGGAGATACACAGAGCATGTGGAAGGGCAAGCAGGCCATCACCAACCACAGAACATCATTGCCTGCTTGTGCTGATGATGCTTTCCTCCTGGATGTTTTGAACAACTTTTATGCACAGTTTGAGACTTGATACAAAGTGGCACCCCCCACCCCGCTTACACGCATCACCATGAAGTGCATCGAGAGGCTCGTGATGGGGGGTGGGGGGCGGGGGGGCGGGGTTGCTTGCTGTCACCCTCACTGGACACCCTGCAGTTTGCATATCGACTCGTCCGTTCAACAGATGATGCCATTTCCACTACCCTCCATCTGTCCCTCACCCATCTGGAGAAGAAGGACAACTACATTAGACCACTGTTCACAGACTTCAGTTCTGCATTTATAACCATCATTCCTCAGCACTTGATTGGAAAGCTGAGTCTGCTGGGCCTAAATAACTGGATAATACCTGTGTAACTGAATCCTGGACTTTCTGACTGGCAGACCTCAGTCAGTCCATATTGGGAACAGCATCTCCAAAACCAATGCACTAAGTACAGGCTCTCCCCAGGGCTGTGTGCTCAGTCCACTGCTCTTCATCCTGCTGACTCATGACTGTGCAGCGATGCACAGGTTGACTCACATCATCACGTTCTCTGATGATACGATTGTCATGGGTCTCATTAGCAGGAACAATGGGTCAGCATACGGAGAGTAGGTGTGGTGACTACTGAACTGGTGCAGAGCCTGTTGCTGAACGTGGACAAGGTGAAAGAGATTGACTTCAGGAGGGCATAGATCGATCACTTGCTGCCATCTGGCGGAAGATACCAGAGCAATGGTCTCTCATGGCTGGACAGTGTAATTGTTTCTTTCCCCAAGCCATCAGGCTCCTTAACAGAGTAAACTTGGACTCTTGCCCATCTGACATTCTTTCACATTGCTGCTGGAAAAAAATCTATTATCCATCAGTCTTTCTTTAGACTTTAAATTGCGTGTTTAGCACATCTTATGCACTTTATGCCATGCACGACTGTGACTTACTGTTGTCAATTTAGCACCCTTGGTGTGAGAAGAACTGTGTCTTATTTTTCCAGTATCAGTTGTATTTGGTAGAAATGACAAACAAAAGCTACTCCACTCTCTTCTCTAATAATTTCCTTCTTCAGTAAACTCCGGTGTTCCCTTCATACCTCCAGGGACTCCCTTGATCCCAGCTGCTTGTACTTGAGCCATGCCTCCTTCATTTTTGCCGGTCAAATCCTCATCCAAGGTTTCCGATTCCTGCCAACCTTGGCCTTCACCCTCACAGGAATATACAGACCTTGAACTCTGGCTATCTCACTTTTGAATGCCTCCAACTTGCCAGAGGTCTCTTTGCCAGCAAACAAATTACTCCAATCAACCCTTGCAAGTTCCTGTCTAATTGCATCAAAATTCGCATTGACCTAATTTAGAACTTGAACCTGTGAACCAGTTTTGTCCATCTCAATAATTATTTTGAAATTAATAGAACTATGGTCACTGGTCCCAAAGTGCTCACCCACAGTCACCTCCATCACCTGTTCTGCCCTATTTCTCAAGATTTGCCCCTTCGATAGTCGGACCCTCTATATATTGCAGAAGGAAGTTTCCTGATTGTTCTTATAGAACATAGAACATAGAACATAGAACAATACAGCACAGAACAGGCCCTTCGGCCTACGATGTTGTGCCGAACATTTGTCTTAGCTTAAGCACCCATCCATGTACCTATCCAATTACCGCTTAAAGGTCGCCAATGATTCTGACTCTGCCACTCCCACAGGCAGCGCAATCCATGCCCCTACCACTCTCTGGGTAAAGAACCTACATCTGACATCTCCCCTATATCTTCCACCTTTCACCTTAAATTTATGACCCCTTGTAGCACTCTGTTATACCCGGGGAAAAAGTTTCTGACCGTCTACTCTATCTATTCCTCTGATCATCTTATAAACCTCTATCAAGTCACCCCTCATCCTTCGCCGTTCCAATGAGTAAAGGCCTAGCACTCTCAACCTATCCTTGTACGACCTATTCTCCATTCCAGGCAACATCCTGGTAAATCTTCTCTGCACCCTCTCCAAAGCTCCCACATCTTTCCTAAAGTGAGGCGACCAGAAATGCACACAGTACTCCAAATGTGGCCTAAACAAAGTCCTGTACAGTTGCAACATCACTTCACAACTCTTGAATTCAATCCCTCTGCTAATGAACGATAATACACCATAGGCCTTCTTACAAGCTCTATCCACCTGAGTGGCAACTCCCAAAGACCTATGAACATAGACCCCAAGATCCCTCTGTTCCTCCACCTGACTAAGAACCCTACCATTAACCCTGTATTCCGCATTCTTATTTGTCTTTCCAAAATGGACAACCTCACACTTGGCAGGGTTGAACTCCATCTGCCACTCCTCAGCCCAGCTCTGCATCATATCTAAGTCCCTCTGCAGCCGACAACAGCCCTCCTCACTGTCCACAACTCCACCTATCTTCGTATCATCTGCAAATTTACTGACCCACCCTTCGACTCCCTCATCTAAGTCATTAATAAAAATTACAAACAGCAGAGGACCCAGAACTGATCCCTGCGGAACTCCACTTGTAACTGGGCTCCAGGCTGAATATTTACCATCTACCACCACTCTCTGCCTTCGACCGGTTAGCCAGTTTTCTATCCAATTGGCCAAATTTCCCTCTATCCCATGCCTCCCTGACTTTACGCATAAGCCTACCATGGGGAACCTTATCAAATGCCTTACTAAAATCCATGTACACTACATCCACCGCTCT